>NC_140547.1:19836415-20071415 GCF_057382185.1 Mchenga conophoros | reverse complement strand
TGCCCAGCAAGCCGGCCAGGTACGGGATCAAGATATGGGTGGCGTGCGACGCGCGTTCCAGCTACGCGTGGAAGATGCAAGTCTACACCGGCAAGCCCGACAAGCGCGGCCCTCCCGAAAAGCACCTGGCCACTCGAGTGGTCGTGGACCTCACCGAGGGACTGACTCCGGGACGCAACGTCACGTGCGACAACTTTTTCACCTCGCGCGAGCTCGCCGATAGGCTCTATCGCGAGAGAGGCCACACCGTGCTGGGCACTCTGCGGTCGAACAGACCCGAGATCCCCAGAGAGCTGCGCTGCGTCAAGGGCAGGGCCGTGGGCTCCGTCGAATCCGTGGTACTCGGCGGCTCCGCGGGACGAGGGGGAGGAAGAGGAGGACGAGAAGGAGGAGGAGGAGGAGGAGGAGGAGGGCCCGACACGATCATCCTCTCCTACGTGGCCAAGAAGAACAAGAACGTGCTGCTCCTCACCACAGCTCCTCGTTATAACCACCATCGCTCCGGCCCCGAGCCCCGGCCTAGCCGCCGCATCAGCAACAGCAGCAGCAGCAACAGCAGCGGCGGCGGCAGCAGCAACAGAAGCGGCGCGAAACCGCCCTTGGTGCTGCATTACAACCGCACCAAGGGAGGAGTGGACAACCTGGACAAGGTCGTGAGCACGTACAGCTGCAGGAGAAAGACCCGCAGGTGGCCCGTGGCCCTTTTCCACAACATGGTCGACGTGGCGGCCTACAACGCGTTCGTGCTGTGGAGGGAAATTCACCCCGACTGGATGCCGGGCAAGCTCAACAGACGACGGCTCTTCCTCGAGCGACTGGGCAAAGCGCTCGCGCGCCCCATGCTCGAAGCCAGGGCGGCTTTAGCGCGAGGACCGGGAGGAGGAGGAGGAGGAGGCAGAGTCGCGGCCCGAGGCGCTACCGCCGAGGCAGCCTCTAACAACAACGCTACGCCACGCGACTCCTCTCCGGTCAAGAGGCGCAGGTGCCGCGTGTGTCCCAGGAGCAAAGACGTCAAGACCAAGATCCTGTGCCGCGAGTGCCGAGCGCACGTGTGTACAAACTGCGCCGTCACGTACTGTCCCAACTGCGCCGCTTCTTCTTCTTCTTCTTCTTCCCGCGACGCCGCTCCCCGGACGCCACCGACGCCGTGATAACACAAGCGCCCCAACGGTGGTCCCCTAGCGACCCACCCCCACCCCACCCCACCCCACCCTATCATCATCATCATCATCATCATCATCATCATCATCACACAATATATGCCCCCGGGGGGTCCTAGTGACCCCAAACCTATCATCATCATCATCATCATCATCATCATCACATATGCCCCCGGGGGGGGTCCTAGTGACCCCAAACCTATCATCATCATCATCATCATCATCATCATCATCATCATCATCATCATCATCATCACATATGCCCCCCGGGGGGTCCTAGTGACCCCAAACCTATCATCATCATCATCATCATCATCATCATCATCATCACATATGCCCCCCCGGGGGGGGTCCTAGTGACCCCAAACCTATCATCATCATCATCATCATCATCACATATGCCCCCCCGGGGGGGTCCTAGTGACCCCAAACCTATCATCATCATCATCATCATCATCACATATGCCCCCGGGAGGGGTCCTAGTGACCCCAAACCTATCATCATCATCATCATCATCATCATCACATATGCCCCCTGGGAGGGGTCCTAGTGACCCCAAACCTATCATCATAAAACACACATATCCCCCCCCAGGGGGTTACCAAGACCCCCCATCGCCACCACCACCATCATCAGGATCATCATCATCACACACACACACACACACACACACACACACACACACACACACACACACACACTCATCATCATCATCACACACACACACACACACACACACACACACACACACCTCGGGGGGTCACCACGACCCACGCCCCGAGAACAGGCGGGCGCACAAGGGTTAAACTTCTTGAATTCTTCATCGTTTAAATCTTCGAGGATATCGGGAAGCATCACCATGATTTTCTGTTAAAATCAGAGCATACTGTCAGTCTGTAGATGAGGCTTTGCAGGTCATAATGAAAGGAAGTTGAAACCATAATGGTGTACACCGTGAATAGAAGATAGCCTTACAGAGAGCAGAGATAAGAAGTATAGTTCTTTAGTTCCTCACTTGATCCATATCCTTATTGATAACAGCACACTCATTGAGTCTATACAGAAGTTAGCTAGAACAGATTCAGACACTGACAATAAACTTTGTCCAAACTGAGATCAGCCTCACCTCTGCTGGGATTCTCCCATCTGCAGAGAAAGGTAGATGATCTGCAAGGAGCCAGGGATAAGAATTATAACACGCAAGCATTTAAAAGAATTGACGAATCTTGAAATTAAACGCAATGTTTTTGTATTGCAAGTCCAAAATATTTACTGTAAATCACATGTGCTGTGTTTTTTTTGAAAAAGGGTAAGTGACACATTTGGGAAAAAGAAAAGAAAAATCTCCTACAAACAGCTTGTATTAAAAACCTCTATGGACATGAATGTGGCCAGAGGCAGCAGGTGAATGGCCTCCTGAAAATGTCTGACAGCCCTTGAGTCAAAAAAAAAAAGTTTCTTTTAAAGGCATTTTAATGTTCCATGTTAACCCACTCAGATGTTTGGACAAGGTGCTGCCAGTCCTGCCATAGAACTGCTAAGTCTTGCTTTCCAATCTAAGGAACACTTAACTTCATGGCTTGTCTCTATTTTTTCTAATTTGTGCCTCCTCGTCTCCTCCTGCCTGTGAATCTCAGTTCATCATGCTCAAGGATGTCTAACTTCCTAAACTGCACCTGGACAAGAGAAGAGACTTGAAGGATGAACACATCTAATTGATCCTTTTACCTGTGGATATAGCCTAAAACTACAGCATAACTTTTGCCTTGTGTGTTGAGATTCGTGATCAGCAAAAGTGTGTTTAAACATTACTTGCAGACTTCCACATCTCTGGAATCAGCTTGTCAGGAAAACTCAGATTCGGCTCAGTGCTTCAATATGTTCACCACCTTCTCACTAACTGCTCTGCAGTTTTAAACATACATTTTTTTATGTGTTTGACCAAAAATGGTTTAATAGATAGTCACCCTGTTAAATTACAGCTGGCAGTTTTTCTTCTTCTTCTACATTGTATTGTTCTTTTTTTTTCCCAGTGTTGATATTATATATTGTTTTGTTTGTAGGTTAATTGCAGGAATTTCTTAAAGATAGAAATACCTGTAGAGAGTGGTCTCCTCTCTACAGGAGCTCACTCTGCAGGTGGGGGAGAGATATAGGAGAGGTAGAGAATGAACTCAACCTGGGTGTCTATTGTCTTGTGTAGTTTGGGAGATGATTGGATGATGGGGTGGGTGCAGTTTTCTCTGGGGTGGAGTCGGGTGGGCTGCCCTGGACTGTGTGGGGCTGGGCGGTGCTGCTGCTGCGGGCCCCGGTCCGGATGGGCCTTCCCTTTCTTCCCTCCCCATCCTCAGCTGCCTCCCTATTCCCACTCTACCACACCCACCCACACACGCAGGACTTGGGGTGCAGGTATCTCACCAGGGTGCAGGGGAGGCACTCCCCCTCTGTCCCCTTCTGGCCGCCTGTGCCTCAATTTTATTCTGCAACCTAGACATCCACATTACTCACACTCTCACATAACACATACATATAGGGCCTTGGGGGTGGGCACGTTTTACAGCATCCAGAGGATGGTCGGTGTACTCCAACCCACCTCTGGCGCTGGTGCCCTACCCTCAATTTTAAATGCATTTAGACACTAAGGGTTTTCGAGAGGAGCCGTGCTGCTCTATGAGAGGAAGCAGGAACCATGCTCTCCTGTGTTTTAAATGCACTTTAGAACAGCACACAGCAACACTACATATGAGCGGGCGTAGGGAGGTTTGGGGTCTTCACTCACCCCGGTTCTGTTAGCCGTCAGGGCCGGGGGGCTGGGAGGAGGTGCTGGCCGTCAGATTGGGGTCTGGGATGCGGGGCCTCCCTGCTGCAGATAAGGAGGTGGTCCGCTTGCCTCCACCCCAGAGAGAAGGGTTACATCTCCTGGGTTTAGGTGTGGCTTGCCCCTCTGGGGCGGGGGTACCTGGACCTGGGATGTAGAGTACGTTTGGGGAGTGTGACTGTCTGTGCAGTGTCTATTTGTGTCTGTCTACACGTTGGGTGAATGACGAGTATTTGGTTGTGTATATGGGGTGGGAATGCACGTTTGTGTCCGCGTGTGCCTGTTCGTCTGTGTCTATATGTCAGGTTGGGTCTTAGACTCAACCTCTCTGGGTACATCTCAGGCCCTCCAAAGTACGGAGGCCTATCTCCCCTCACCACACTCCCTGCCGGTGGCTGATGCCCTCAGACGTTGGTGTGTTGGTGGTTCTTGTCGACTGGGGCTGGGCGCTCATCAATAGCGTGTCCAGCGGGGTGGCCTGGGGGGGCACAGGCCACCCCCCCAACCAGACTGGCCACCCCAGGTGCCACCCCAAAGGTAAAACAATAAAATTCAATCAAATGTACGATTATGTTTTCACGGTGAAGCTCAGATATCCGAGTGTAAGTGAATGCAGCATCGGCTTCTGCGCTATGTGCATCACGTTAGCAAAGGTAGGAGAGCCAAGCACGAAAGACGGCACTGCAGGAAACAATTTTTCGGTGAAAGAAAATGAGGACAGAATAAATGTCCCGGTAAGTAATATTAAGTTTGTTGAGTTTAGTAAACTTCGGTGAAATTAGAATACCAAGGAGAAAATAACACTTAAAGAATTATTGCAGCCGTCGAATATTTCAGACAGTATGCTACTGAGGGGAGCTAACATAAGAGTTATGAGTTATAAGATGTAATCTAAGTCGTAACATTGCTGTATGGAGCTGCAGATTTGGTTGCAGGTTAACATAGCTGGACTGGCCATCGGGCATACCGGGCATATGCCTGGTGACTTATTTTTTTTTATTTTTTTTGTAATGGCATGAACAATGACAGGTGGTGGATTGGCCAGATGCTGGCAGATGTGTAAAAATAACTCAGTTGTTTGGTGGTGGCTATGGCGGAGCTTCCACAGAGGCCAGCAGGTGGATGAGGGAAGGGGAGGCAGGAGGAGAGCCCCGAGGAGGCCACCAGTCCGAGTGTCAGGTGAACTGAACTTCAGGTAAGAAGTTATGACCTGCAGTCTATCTGGGTCAGATATAAACCAAGTTTAGGTGGAGTTTATTTTCATTGTGCTGACTTTTTACTGTCAGTTGCAATAACTCATACTGCGTTCTAGCCAGCTTGATGGAGTTTTTAGGTGGGTGATGTTACTGATAGTGAACTTTATTTTATTCATACGTTTAGTTAGTAGAGTTGCCAACGGCTCCTTAAAAAAATGGGATGGTCCCTCATTCAGAGAAAATATTACACGTTTCGTATTGAGCTGAGAAGAGACGCAGTTTGTCCCGGATTTTAGTTAGAATGGAAAAAGACACAAAGCTGGAGTTATTCTGTGTTTATGCTGCACAGCTGCCTCCTCTTCTCTCATTCTCTCCCCCCTGCCTCTCCTGTTTCTACTTCAATCATGAAACTGATCAATAATCAGCTGATCGGCTTTTCTCTCTTGTTTGTTTATCGCCCACTTTGCGCCAGAAAGAGGAAACCAGCAGATGTCGCGCTAAACAACAGCAGCACGTTTAAGCTGTTGTCAGAATTTATTTAATATTAATTTCTAGTATCAGCTGATGTTTGCTGGAGCCACAGCTGTAAAGCTGCTGGTCATGATGTCAGTTTGGATATATGGTGAGAGGGAAACATGAAGATGAAACCAGGAGATGTCCTTACTGAATCATCAGAGCTGAACAGGTGATGGAGAAACAGGTTTACCTTTTAGGTGACATGAATGAGTTGAAGGGAAGTTATGAACTGTTTCTGAGAGACAAATAACACCAGGATCCTTTTCTATGCAGCTGACAGCTGGTAACTGTGCAGGGGCGGGTCTAGCGAAGTTTTTGCAAGGGGGCCAGGTAGGGCATTAACAGGGAAAGGGGGCACAAAGAAATACTTTTCTTTCTTATTCTCATTTAAAATATCTCGCTTTTATTAAATAATTATCTAAATCTTACAACCAAAGTTTTTATCTGACGTAAAATGTATAGAAATCATACATATACCAACAAGACTGTGTACATCACTGTCACAACAGCATTTGTTTTCATTCAAAGTCTTTGTGGCTTTAATACCTGGTGGGCAGGTCTGTAGTCAAAATGCCAGATTTTCTGTCCCAGTCCAGCCCTGCAGGTTAATACTGGCAGTGTCACCATGCCAGCTGACTGGATTTCATCATCAGCCAGTGCTGTTCTTTATCAATATTACCAAAGTTTACCATAAGGCAGCAGAGAAAGTATTTACTTGCTTTCAGGTTTCATTCAAATGTTAGTCTTTTCAGTTGTTTCCCCACTTTTTTCCTGTTTCAAAATCAAACACCAGTTTGTGAGAAGATTATCTTCTTTTTTTTAATAGGCATAAGTTTTACATTGGAACTGGCTAATTTGTCAATTGTTTGTTACAAATGTTCGTATTTTAATATTAAAAAATGTTTTTGCCCAAAACATATGTGCACTATGTGTCAGTAAAAATACTATGCAAATATTGCTGTCCTTGAATGCTGAGTAAACACTGACAAAGCACTGATTGTATCTCTTGTACTTTATCAACGCAGTATCTAAAAACTTTGCACCGTAGAGGTTAAAATCTCCTTCTAATAAGAGTTAAAAGCGCATTCGGTTATTAGGTTTATAGGGTTATTGAATTATGGTTAATGGTTGGTAGAATTTTTTTTTAAACATTATCTGCCAATTACATCTGCCACCCTTCTCCAAATCTGTGCCCCTACCTGGCCCCCCCAACAAAAATTTTCTAGACACGCCACTGGCGCTCATGTATGTACTGGCTCACTCCTGGTGGCCGATTGGCGGGCCTGGCGCCTGTGGCCCGTCTGGGCTCCTTCCGGGGGGTGGGATGCCCTCAGGCCTCTGGCCTCTGGGCCTGAAGCTCGGTCCTCTCTGGCACAGCTGGCTGCCGGCAGAGCCCACGGGCACGCCACTGCAACCCCCTCTGACTTCTGCTCCGTAGCTGCTGGGTGACCTCTCGTTTGGGGCTCTACTCAGCTCTTCCCAGGAGGGTGGCACGGTTCCCCCCCCTTTTGGTGGTCCTCCTCGGGTCCGTGTACTCTGGGGCCTCTGGATATCTGGGGCCTGGATCTCCTCCATACCTGCTTCATGCCCTGGGGGACGGGGCTATGGCTCCCCACACTCCCTAGCAGATCGTTACATGAAGAAACCTTTGGAATACAAGCATGCTGATCCACACAGGTATGCACACAGGTGTACACACGGGTGTTCACAGACGCGGACTACACCTTTCTTGGCTGCTGCCTCAAAGCACATTGTGCGCTGTCTATCTTGCGTGCTGCACAATATCGTTTATTATTTAGTATCTACTGTTATCTACTGCTAGCTAGTTTATTGTGATGGTGCCGTTTTTATTATGTTGCTCTTTGTTGTTTGCTTTCTCTTCTGTTTTTTTTCTCTATACAGGTGATCCAGGTGTTTTGTTTGTTTTTCTTTCTTCCCCCCTTTCTCACCGTCTCTTCTCCCCTCTGTTTTTCTTTCTTTCTCTCCCTCTCTTTCTTTCATTCTTTCTCCCTGTCCTATCCCCCAGTCATGTCTGTCCCGTTTGTAGCAACCGAAAATAAAATAAATACATAATTATAATAAAGGTCAATCAAATGGACCAATATGGCAAGGCCATGATGATCCACTTGGTAAAATAAATCCGCTTGGCATCTTTCTTGCCCTTAAGACAACAATTCTGATGACTAAAGATCCAAACGGGACACAAAAAAAAAAAAAAAATAGAAATACCTGGATGACTTCTAGTTTTTGGGTTCTAAATTCAGATGAAACTGAGGTTATTGTACTCGGCCCTAAAAATCTAAGAAATATGGTGTCTAACCAGATTCTTACTCTGGGTGGCATTACCTTGACCACCAGTAACACTGTGGGGAACTTGGAGGTGTTTTTTGACCAATATATGCTCTCCAATGTACATATTAAACAAATATGTGGGAATGCTTTCTTCCATCTAATATCTCTTTTTTTTTTTTTTTTTTTTTTTTTTTGGCCTGTCCCGTTTGGCTCTTTTGCCATCAGAATTGTTGTCTAAAGGCAAAGAAAGATGCCCAACGGATTTACTTTACCAAACTGACCATCCCAGCCAAACTGACCATCCATCTAATATCTCTAAAATGAGAAATATCCTGTCTCAGAGAAACACTGAAAAACTAGTTTATGCATTTATTACTTCTAGGCTGGACTACTGTAATTTATTATTATCAGGATGTCCTAAAAACTCCCTGAAAAGTTAATTCAAAATACTGCAGCAAGAGTACTGACAGGGACTAGAAAGAGAGAACATATTTCTCCTGTATTGGCTTCCCTTCATTGTCTCCCTGTTAAATGCAGAATAGAATTCAAAATCCTTCTCATCACATACAAGGTCAGAACTGGAACCAGCTCCTAGTTTGGATTTGGGAGACAGACACCCTCACTACTTTTTTTTTACCCTTAAAACTTTCCTTTTTGATAAAGTATATAGTTAGGGTTGGATCAGGTGACCCTAAATCCTCCCTTAGCTATCCTGCAATAGGTGTAGACTGCAAAAGGCCTCATTAAATACAAATAGACATCACAGCTTCTTAAACACCTGGAGCTCAAAAAGTGCTAAAATATGAGGAAGAACTCAAAGTCAACATGGATTAGTCAAGATGAATATTGTACTCTATTCCTTTCTAACATGTCCAAAGAAATTTCAGGATAATGACCTGTTAGATCGGCTTCATGCTCCCAAACCTCTGTGTCAGTTTGGTCTCGGATGGTTAGAGTCACTTCATCTGTATTCATTGGAAGGCGGATCACAAATGTTGGGGAGTAGTTTGGTCCAAACTCCATGTCAAACTCAGCTCTCTGAAAAGAAGCATAGCATCAGTATCTTTAACTATGGCAGTCTCATTAAGTGATTGTAACCCCATTCCTCTTATCATCTCATGTCTCAATTCATGTGGATGGCATAGTTTTGTACACCTAAGGCCCAGATTCTGTTTATAGTTTCCTCCATTGTAGACACTGATATTTCTGCCAATAAATCCTTACATGCTACCTACATGAACATAAAACGTACAACATCTTGATTCAAAAAGTCAAATTAAATGTTAAATGTAGAGAATATCTGCATTTCAGACACAGGGTGATTATTTTTGATATTGCTGGTATTATTTTACACACAGCTTGATGCCTCCATTTCATTAAAGTACTGGACAACTTTTCTTCAGAGTACTTACTTTGGGTTGGATTTTATTGGCCACGGGACAGTGAACGGTGTAGGTCGTATTTTTGATGAGGTTACACGCAGAAGGCACCAGGATGAAGTGGGAAGGTTGATGATGCTTGCTTACCTTAAGAGTCATCAGAACATTTTATATAGAGTTTTATCCCTGCATGAAACTATTTACACAATGACACCAAATAAAATCTACAAATTTTAAGAAGGGATACACTTGAACCAGCAAACATTTGGCATTTTAATTGAAACTTTGATTTGTTATCATTAAACTATTTTTCTAATTAATTTTTGTTTTTCCAGAAAAAAATGCATGACTGACAGCTAAAATGGTTACTGAATAGCTAAGGGTAATACAAACAGGAGTTTATATTTAGGAGTTTGGTATTGTTGTGCAGTATACAGTAATGGATGCTTATAATCACTGCTTGGTTATGTTCTGGGTAGCAGCAGAGATATTAGAGAGAGAGATGAATGTTGTTAAAGTTCAGTTGTGACTCATTTGTCTGCATTTGGGTCCGAACAACACAACCTCCACGCCATCTGCCATCACACATTGTGACAGTTGGAGAATTTTGGTAAAGATGGTGGATAGAAGTTTAGATTACTGGAGAAAGTTTTTAAAACCTTACATGTGGGCAAAGTCAGCTAGCCTTAATCAGGTGCAACTACTGGTTTCATACAAGTGTTTCTTTTAATTTCCAAAACATTGAATTAAAGTTTATATACATAAAGCTTTAAAGTAACTACCAAAGTAAGGAGCCAATTGTCTTTTAAATATGGCTGCTATGTAATACACTTGCTTTTACAAGGATTTTGATAGAAGTGATCAGTTTAAGATGACAATGTTTTTTAGTAACACTTTAAACTGGCTGTGGGTTGGTGGGCAGCCATAATGTCTAAACACCATGTGCTCCACAAAGAAGGAAATGCTACAACAGCAACAGCACAAGTCAGCTTTTCACAGCCTGTCCACAAAGAAAATCAATTATTAGTACCAGAAATTATAATGGGACTTATTTGTAAGTGATTCATTTCTCCCACTGCACATCTACACTGGAACACATTGTGGTTCCACCTGCCACATCCATTTTTAATCAATGTTCACATTCATTGTTGGTAGCTACAACTCCAAGTGAATATAAAGCTACACAACTATGCACTAAACTGGATTCTATTGACACAATGAAAAAGATGAAGCTGTAAGAATAATGAATTTTTACCTCAGTCAAGGGGATGTTTCTTGGCAGAAGAAGCACATTGATGTTTTGAGTCTGTTTTGCATGGTTTGGTGGACTGAGGAACAATAAAACTTGCCCCTTAACTTGCTTGTTCCAAATGCCCATCAGGAAATCCAGGACAAGGCCAAAGGCAGAGAGGTGGGGGTTATCAACAATCACATGAGTATCTGTGATCTTTAGTGGTTTGATGAAGCTCATTGCATCATCAGTGAAGTGGGCAACAGACAGGAGGCCATCAGAGAGCAGAGCTGTGAAAACACAGAGTCAACAGACATGTATTTATCTGAACACCCACTGATCCACTCATTTTAACTACCCACTCTTACAAACAGCCTTTTTATCCCTTTTCTGACCCTCTTATCTCTTCTCTGTTCCTTTCTTTTCAACATGCTGTCTGGAATGAATTCATATTACTAAGATCATCATCAATCACTTCAATATGACCGTGCACTTTCTCCATTTTCAGTGAGTGAGCTCATGTGCACGACTATGTTCACGTGTGACTCATAGTGAGAATCTGTATGTATATTTGTGCCCATTCATATACACAAATAGCGACACACACACACATAGTTGAGTACATGTAAAAGTCAATCAATATGAATTATCAAGGCTGAAGAAATATATCGGGGAAGCAGAGAGCATGAAAATAAACAGCCTGCTCTCCAAAGATCTATCCAGCATGTACTCTCAGCTTCAAGAGAATAACAACACAACACAACTAGAACTGAGCAATATTAGGAGAACATTTGGGAGAAAGAGGTGTCACACAACACCACTGCCAAGTGGCTGGTGGACCTAAGAGCAGACTGCAGCAACCACCCAGAGCAAGAGCCAGTCAACATCACAAAGGCAGACATACAACAAGTCTCTGGGGTGAGTGGGTGATTATTGTGGGCATTACTGTCAAAAATAATCTGCTCACCTTCCTGTGTTTTTACACAGTGTGGGAAGTGTAGCTGACGGACAGCATCCTCACAACATTTGATGTCGAACAGTGGCCCTGCAGCCATCTTTCCAGCTGGTTGGAGGACGCTCTCATCCCACTGGATGATTTTGTACAGGAGCTCTGCCTCTCGAGTCATATCAAACACCAGTCCAGTCAGAATACAGTGGAACAAACCTGAACCAGGACACTTGAACCTGCAGGATATAACATAAAGGTTGTATGACCTGAACTTTTAAACCCTAAAATGAAAAACTTTGTTCCTATCAGACTCCGCCTCACGATCACTGACCAAAAAGGGAGCACACAGACAAAAGTAAAACATATATCAAAGTTAATGCAGGTAACTCCAGGAGCATTTACTCCTGTAGCACCTCCACTAATGATGAAAGAGTGAAACAGAAATTATAGTAGTTTCTGTTGGTGGTTCAAAGGAAAGCTTGTTTTATTTTTCTACATTTCCCTAATTTTGTCTTCAATGAGATGAAAAACACAGCTAAAGATTTTCCTGTAGTGTGCATTAAAAGTATTATCCAAAATTTAATGCTAAAATGCTCCCAGAGGTCTGCATAATCTGTGTTGTTCTAATTGTGAGACATGAGAACAACAGAAATTTTATAGAAAATTTACTGAGAATGTGACATGAAAGCTGTTACAGCTGTGGATTTATGATGTTGTTACCTGTAGGAGATTTGTGCACATTCATTTTTTACTTCAGGTATGAAGCTGGATGGAAGCTGGAATTTAGACAGAAACATTTGTTAATAAATGGTGAAAACTTAACTTAAGCATGCTTTACAGATAAATTGTATGTACAGTGTGAGAATACCGGGCTATAGAACCTTTTTTTTTTTTTTTTGCCTGTCCCGTTTGGCTCTTTTGCCATCAGAATTGTTGTCTAAAGGCAAAGAAAGATGCCCAACGGATTTACTTTACCAAATTGACCATCCCAGCCTTGCCGTAATGGTCCATTTGATTCACCTTTTATTGTTTGTTTTATTTTCACTTGCTGAATACGGGACAGACTTGACTGGGGGAAAGAAGGGGAGAAAGAAAGAGGGAAAGAGAAACAGCTGAGAAGAGGGACGGGGGAGAAGGGCAAAAGACAAAAACCAACAGAACGGGCAGAGAAAAAAAAAATGCATATATCAATCACCTGGGTCACCTGCTGAGAAAGAAAAAAGAAAACAAGCAGAAGAGAACAAGAGTAATAGAATAAACAGCATCACAATGATATATGGGAATATGACAGTAAATACTAAATATTAAACATTATTGTGCAGCACATAAGATCAACAGAACACAGTGTGCTTTGAGGTAGGAGCCAAAAAGGGTGTAGTTTGTGGGTGTGATCACCCGTGTGTACACCTGTGAGCATGGGCTATAGAACCTGACAGTAAATTTACTAATCAGGATCCCACAGAAAGGGTATAAAGCTAAAGCTTGATGCAATATGATAATTATTCATGTGTAGTGTAGTGAAGTTTGTTAGTTTCATCTTATAAATTCACAACAGGCATTCAAAGAGTTTGTTAGGATCTACCAATCTTAGAATCTTCAGATTATTCTGAAATATAAATATAGTTTCTTTTCTCACCTTCTTCACATCTTTGGGATTTATGTCTGGTGTATTTGGACCCGGTTTGACCTCAGAGTCATCTGATGGGAGAAGACAAAGAGCTGTTGGCAATATACAGTGGGGCAAAAAAGTATTTAGTCAGCCACCGATTGTGCAAGTTCCCCCACTTAAAATGTTGACAGAGGTCAGTAATTTGCACCAGAGGTACACTTCAACTGTGAGAGACAGAATGTGAAAAAAAAAAATCCATGAATTCACATGGTAGGATTTGTAAAGAATTTATTCGTGAATTAGGGTGGAAAATAAGTATTTGGTCACCTCAAACAAGGAAAATCTCTGGCTCTCACAGACCTGTAACGTCTTCTGTAAGAAGCTTTTCTGTCCCCCACTCGTTACCTGTATGAATGGCACCTGTTTGAACTCATCATCTGTATAAAAGACACCTGTCCACAGCCTCAAACAGTCAGACTCCAAACTCCGCCATGGCCAAGACCAAAGAGCTTTCGAAGGACACCAGGAAAAGTATTGTAGACCTGCACCAGACTGGGAAGAGTGAATCTACAATAGGCAAGTAGCTTGGTGTGAAAAAATCAACTGTGGGAGCAATCATCAGAAAATGGAAGACATACAAGACCACTGATAATCTCCCACGATCTGGGGCTCCACGCAAGATCTCATCCCGTGGGGTCAAAATGATCATGAGAACGGTGAGCAAAGATCCCAGAACCACACGGGGGTACCTGGTGAATGACCTGCAGAGAGCTGGGACCACAGTAACAAAGGTCACCATCAGTAACACACTACAACGGCAGGGAATCAAATCCCGCAGTGCCAGACGTGTTCCGCTGCTGAAGCCAGTGCATGTCCAGGCCCGTCTGAAGTTTGCCAGAGAGCACATGGATGATACGGCAGAGGATTGGGAGAATGTCATGTAGTCAGATGAAACCAAAGTAGAACTTTTTGGTATAAACTCAACTCGTCGTGTTTGGAGGAAGAAGAATACTGAGTTGCATCCCAAGAACATCATACCTACTGTGAAGCATGGGGGTGGAAACATCATGCTATGGGGCTGTTTTTCTGCCAAGGGGACAGGACGACTGATCCGTGTTAAGGACAGAATGAATGGGGCCATGTATCGTGAGATTTTGAGCCAAAACCTCCTTCCATCAGTGAGAACTTTGAAGATGAAACGAGGCTGGGTCTTCCAACATGACAATAATCCAAAACACACCGCCCGGGCAACAAAGGAGTGGCTCCGTAAGAAGCATTTGAAAGTCCTGGAGTGGCCTAGCCAGTCTCCAGACCTCAACCCCATAAAAAATCTGTGGCGGGAGTTGAAAGTCCGTGTTGCTCGGCGACAGCCCCAAAACATCACTGCTCTCGAGAAGATCTGCATGGAGGAATGGGCCAAAATACCAGCTACTGTGTGTGCAAACCTGGTAAAGACCTATAGTAAACGTTTGACCTCTGTTATTGCCAACAAAGGTTATGTTACAAAGTATTGAGTTGTATTTTTGTTATTGACCAAATACTTATTTTCCACCCTGATTTACGAATAAATTCTTTACAAATCCTACCATGTGAATTCATGGATTTTTTTTTCACATTCTGTCTCTCACAGTTGAAGTGTACCTCTGGTGCAAATTACTGACCTCTGTCATCATTTTAAGTGGGGGAACTTGCACAATCGGTGGCTGACTAAATACTTTTTTGCCCCACTGTAAACAATACTCTAGCTCTCTTCATAAGACCTGAGTCAGTCTGACTTCAGCAGCTCAAGGTTTCCTGCCATCATTTTTCTCTCAGAAACTTCTGGATTCCACCTGTGGAAATACCTGCTGCTGTTTTGGTTAAGTTAGCTGGTTAAGTTAGCTGGTAGCTGTCCAATGCTGAAGCATGTTAGCTACAAACAATTTAGTTGAATATTTGTATTCTCTAATATTGTCTGCTATGTGGATAGACTCACTTTTCAGTTAGACTCTACAGCTACAGCCAACGTTTTTTGTGTTCAATATAGACCGAGTGGGCTGTTGTGGTAATCGTCTACTTACAGTACTGAGGAAAAGTCTCATTCCAAACCTAATTTATTTATATTTTGCTAGGAAATGTGAGAAAAAGGTGTAGTGATTTATTTAGCTTTTTTATTTTTATTTACTCTTTTGCAATTTTAATTATTTCCAAAGTCGATATTTGGTATGACCAGTTTTATTCTTCAGCACAGTCTGAGCTTTCCTAGGCAGCTTTCTTGCCATTTCTTTAAGTAGTCTTCAGGAATAGTTCTCCAGGCTTCTTGAAGGACATTCAAAATTCTTCTTTTGATGTTTCTGCCTTTTGTTACTGCTTCAATAATGTTGAGGGTCCAGATTCGGGAGAGGTCAGTGTATGGCTGATAGTGTTCCACTGGGATCACAATGGAAAACACAATGTTCTCACACACTTTCTGTGTTTACAATTCCATCAAGTTTGAAAAGATCTTCGCCACTGGCTGAATTACAGCATCAAACCATGACAGAGATTCCACTGTTTTACAGATAGCTGTAGACACTCAGTGTTGTCATCTCTCATGACCTTCTCCAAACATACTGACAATGATTTGAAACAAAAATTCTAGTGTAACTCCGTTTCCCTTCCTTAAGAATGGCTTCTTTACCCCGATCCTTCCACTGAGACCATTTCTGATGAGACTTTTGTAACCAGTAGAATGATCAGCTGATGGTCCAGACACCTCTCTTAGGTCCTGTGTCAGGTCTTTCTTGGATTCCCTCCTATTTCTTAAGAACATAACAATAAATAAAAAAATAAATAAAAATGTATTTATTTATTTTTAGGAATGATGAAATATGCTAAGTTTTCTGGGAATAGCTGAGAATCCCCATGTTGGTACAAAAATACTATTTTTATGCCTGCCAAACTGTGTTATCTTTGAAAATGTTAATAGATTCAACTAAAAAAATGGGGGGGGGGAAATATGTGATTTTGCAACAAGCTATTAGAAGAAATTGCCTAAAGAAACAATTTAAAACTTTTTATTACACAAATTTGTCTAGTATGTGTTGACAAAACACTGGTTTATTTGTTGTTGTTGTTTTTTAGCTTAAATAATTCATTGGTCAGTCTTAACTGGCTTAAAAAAAACAAATAAAATATTATTGTGAAAGTGTGTTACGGTTCTGGGTCATTTTGACCCGGCTTTTGCAGTTTCTTATATTTTGGTAAATTTCTGTATTATGATTTATGTTCTGGTTCTTTAGTTGTGCTATTTTGATTATTATTCTAGATTTAGTTCAGTGTCAATCTGTGTTTTTGTAAATTGTTTCTTGTTTTACTTTGAAGGTTCATGTCTGATGTCAGTGTGTTCAGTTTTACTTCCCCCCTGTCTTGTTAGCCCTGATCTCTCCCAGCTGTGTCTCCCTCCTGTTTCCCATTCCCTGATTACTCCCTGTGTACCTGTGTATATAAGCCCTGTGTTTTCCTTTGCCCTCTGTTGCGTCGTTAATGTCTGCGCACCCTCATTTTCACTGTGTTCCGTTTGCCTGCCTGTTAGTTTATTTGTTTTCCCAGTTTAGTTAGTTTTCTTCTTATTTTCCTGTAATAAACTGAGTATCTTAAGTTCACCTCTGCCTCCATGAGCCCTGCTTTTGGGTCCAATCCTGCCTACCTGCACAGCACACAGCCATGACAAAGTGGTCATGGAAACAGGATGAAAGGTGGCTGAAGATTTTTGTATAGTGCAGTATTTTAGTAGTTATTTTCCTTTGTGTATCTGCTTCCTTACAGTGGCTATGTTTACAAAGATTCTAATATTCCCATTTATTGGCTATAAGACTAAACAAAATAAAAAATGTAATAAATAGATACAAAAAGTCAGGATGAACACTGCCAAACTCAGTTCTGAGGTATGGGACCTTTTCATAACATAATTCAATCTTAATAATTGGTTACTTCAAACTTGCTGGACAATGTTGCCATCTTGACATAAATGCACAGCGACATAAGCTTCAACTGATTAAAATATGAGAGCGGCAGCTTTTAAAATTTCATCCGAGTAGAATTTAAAACAAACATTTTGATGGTTTAATGTTATGTTTTATTTAGAGGTTAATCACATGAATATGGTGTTATTGATGGCTAACATTAAGGGCCTGTTCACTAGCAAATTTGAGTAAAGGCTGAAGGGGTTGTTTTAAAAGTTGTAAAAGACTTTTTTGGCTCTAAGGTCACACATTTACAGGAGCAGATCAAGTAATCTCTCTCTTGGGATATTTTTGTTGATGTTGTTACATTTTTCACAATTCAGTATAGCGCAAATCATGACAAAAGTCACGTCAAGGTGCTTTATGTTGTAAGGTAAAGACCAATGTTGGGCAATTTACTTTGAAAATGTAATTCAATATAGTTACTAGTTACTTCTTCAAAAAAAATAACAGAGTTAGTTACTGAGTTACAATATTCTAAAAGTAACTAATTACCAGAAAAAGTAACTATTGCGTTACTTTAAAAATAAATGTAAATATGTAAAAGAACTTACTGAAATACTAATATATAAATTACTAAATATACTTGAACATACTAAAATATGTATTCAACTGTTTGTTATCATTTGAATATGTAGTTGAAATAAATGGGCACTTAATAGAGGGGACTAACAGGAAACACTGTACACTAATCTAAACTATTCAAATGTTACCCTGTGATAATATGAAATAAAACACCAATCAGATAAAATTTTATAATTGTAGATAGAGCTATTTTTTTCTATTTCCAATAAATAATACAGTAAAACACAATAGATGTTTTAAACCTTGTCTTTGATCTCTTTTTAAGAGAAAAATATTTTTTTCTACTTACTTCCACTTTAAAATTGCTACCTTTGAATTATCCAGACTCTCAATGATGGTGTCTCATCACTGTGCGTATGTACAGTGATGAGACACAGTTTGTATGTGAACACCCGCCCAAGTCTGCCTCTTGTGGGTTCACCAGGACTACTTTACTCTTCCTCAGCCAATAAGCAGCACTTGTGTGAAGAACTGACATTTGTAAGACTCAGATACTCGTGTTTGTTCCTTACTTATCTTCTGAGAGAAACTACTGAAGTTGTACCTATTGATGAAGCTGCTGCCTGGATTTCCAGCATCTCCACTTCAAGTTCCTCCGTTTGCTCCTCCTCTGATCTACAACAACACAAGAAAAGCAAACTTTAAATGTGCATACATTAGATGGCATCACCTTGTATGTGAGGAGACTGATTCTGGATTTAACAGGGACCCAGTGAAGAGTATCCTGTCCTACCATAACTCTGAGACAGGATTTTAGAGATATTATGGAAGAAAGTAGTCGTGCATATGTCTTTATTATGTGCACTGAAGGACATATGCTGATCAAAAACTACTTCAAGATTCCTCACAGTGTTACTGAAGGCAGAGAAAATGCCATCCAGAGAAAGTATCTGGTTTGATACAACGTTTCTAAGATTTTTAATAAAATCAGTTTAATCTGAATTTAGAAGCAGGCAATTTGAGTTCATCCAGGTCTTTATGACTTTAAGACATTACTGCAGTTAAATAATTCTTGTGTGACAACAGCAATCTAACATTAGTACAGAGCAAAGTGAGTCAGATAGTTATGCCACAGAACCTGGACAGGAGCTTTTAAAAGGTATTTTGAAAAGCATTTTTTTTTTTTTTTTAATCTGAGGTTTCCACTATAAATGCTTGTCCTCGAAAACAGCTAAATGCCTGTTTGTTTTCTGACGCTGGCCAGACGTTTGGATTCCTGTTGACATTTGTCTGACGTTTGGATTCTGTAGCTGTGTACTTCCCTCTGCCTTTATTGATTAGTAAGCTAATTAGGAATCTGTCATAACTATTGTGAAGCAAATGAAGTTAGAAGTGACTTACATAACAGACTTCTTAAAGTTTTTTTGTTTCTTTTTTTAGAGTTTCTGAAGTGCATCTTTTGTTTTTCTACTTTTTCCTCAGTACCCCTGTACTCTTTGACTGTTGTTTCTGCTGCTGTAGGTCTTTGATCAACTCAGAATAAAAACTCTGACTTAAGTGCTTGAAAGCTCGTCTCAAGGTAAAGCAAATATGTTGTTGTTATTATTATTTTGGGCATTCTACATTCTGTGAATGATTCCTCCGAGAGTCTGAGGAGAAACTCCTTTACTGATGGTGACTGATTCATGTTGGCTCACCGCACACAGTCGATGGAGGGGTTGATGGAGAGCAGCTGCAGTAACACATCAGTCGACGCATCAGTGATCTGATTGTGACTCAGACTGTAACACAAACACAACGAGTGGCTCTAATTGATTACTGCACATTAGCTGAAAGATACATAAAATCAATGAGGTAAACTCCCAGTAATGATACAACTGATATGTTTGTCACTGTGATAAAGCAAAACAAGACAATCCATTGTGAAAATGTCAGGATGACAGTCATAGAGACTCTGCAACACTTCAGAAAAAAAAGATAAAAACTATATGAGCTTTGCTTTTATATAAACCACATTCTTAATTATGATATTAAAGAAAAATATCTAATTGTTATCAAACCTCTTTAACCTGATTTTACTATCTTACACTACTGACAAATATGATCACAGTATTGATGCTTTCGAGCCAATATTTTCATCTAATGATTATCAGAGGACTGTTAAAGAATTCCTCCCTAATGATGACGAGTTCTTCACCAGATCTCAAACTGCTTGTGTTCCTTGAAGGCTGCTCTGTGCACGATGTTGTTGCTGTAGAGTCTAGAAAGAGACCAAAGCAGAGAGAGCAGACGTCACTCATTCACTCAGAACAACATGAATCCATGTGAGCTCAGACTGTGAATGATTCCTCTGAGAGTCTGAGGAGAAACTCCTTCACTGATGGAGACTGATTCATGTTGGCTCACCGCACACAGTCGATGGAGGGGTTGATGGAGAGCAGCTGCAGTAACACATCAGTCGAAGCATCAGTGATCTGATTGTGACTCAGACTGTAACACAAACACAACAAGAGGCTCTAAGTGATCACTGCACATCATATTATTGTAGTGTGTGTGAACAGGCTGATGGTTATTGGTGCCTCCCAGAGAAGGATCAGTGTGTGACACTCACTCCAGGACTTGGACTTTGTGCAGATGTGTGATGAGAGGGAGCAGCAGCTGGTCAGTGAGCTGACAGTGACTGAGGTCCAGCTCTGTCAGCCCTTCACACGAGTCCAGCATCTGGACCAAAGACCCACAGGCCCTCTGATCCAGCGTGCTGTGACTGAGATCCAGCTCTCCACCCAGGGCTGCACACAGGGACACCGCCCGCCTCACTGTGTCCCTCTCACTGTTCACAGGAACCAGAGACAGCAGCTGGACGAGGACAGTTTTACTGACTCTAAACAGGACAAACAGAGCAAAGAGAAACTGTCAGGATGCATCAACACCAGTGTGAACAAGCTTCTCACTGGTTTAGACTCTTCTGTGGTCTTTCCCACCTGAGGCGGACCCTGTGGAGGACAGGAAACAACAGGTCCAGCACGCTGTCCTCCACCTCACAGTCTCGCAGGTCAAGCTGTGTGTCCTGGCTGCTGTGTGTCAGGATGGTGGAGATGGCCCTGCAGTCATCAGCAGTCAGACTCAGAGGCTCAGGCTGATCCTCCTCTGGTAGCTCCACACAGGAGGAGCAGGACAGATCCAAGCTGTGCTGCAGAGTCCTCAGCAGGCCTGACGCTGCCTCCTGCTGGACGTCACAGGCAGCACAGCAGTGGATGAACCTCAGCAGCTGATTCCTGTCAACACTGCAAGGAAAAAATACCAAAATACCAAATGTTAAAGAGTAAAGGGTAAATGGCCTGTATTTGTATAGCGCTTTACTTAGTCCCTAAGGACCACAAAGCGCTTTACACTAGAAATTAAATGAAACCTCTCCTCCATCAGAATCTGCTTCGTCCATTTCCTGAAGCAAGGCCAAAGCCTGTTGCGCGGAGAGGTTTTTCCTGCGTGGCAGTGATACGGAGGCCATCCTGATGTGCGTTCTCAGAAATGCGAACAAGAAATGATTCTCCCGCCTGGTCGGTCTGCTTTTATGCACAGCACTGTGCTGTAGTCAAGCAATGCCACTTCCTCACATACACAGTACAATGGAACAATGGAAGGTCTGTGCTGAGAGTCATGGAAGGTGTGAATGTGTGTCTTTCATATTTGCAGGTCAGTCAATGTGTGGGATATTTTGTATAGATATGGCAGGCATTTCTGAAAGTTGTAACACAGAGGTTTGGCCTGATTTGGATCTGAGCAACTCTGAGTGAGCAAATACAAATGTGCCAGGCCTCAAGGATAATGGGTGGTTTGCACAACAAAAGCTGGAGGAGAAACGAGCTGACGACCTGTGAAAATCTCAGCAGGGGTGATTAACAGCTCGGGACTTGCACCAGAAAATAAAAAAGCCAGTAATTCTAGGAGGTGTTGGGTTTTGGGAAGTTACGCAAATTTGCGCAGGTTTAGTAAATCTAGTGTTAAAGCACTTGTTGCAGGCTGCTGAGTTTGCATCTTTTGCTGTGAAGTACAGCCAGACTTTTGCCTGCTTCGCCTTGGCCATTTTTAATCTGTAGCTCTGCTCTAAAAGAATGTATGTACCTGGGCCCGCCTACTATCCTTGGAAAGGTAAAATGATTGGCTAGAATCCAAAGTGTATGACATCTCGGGGAAAAAAAAAAGCACCGAAATGTGCGCTGCTTTTCGGTCTGATTACTACCGTTTATGTCAGAACCGGTGGCATAATGGCACCAGATACCGGTACCCGTCCCGACTCTTGAGCCACGATCGCCCCACATGTTAACTGAAATGTTAAAGAGTGTGTTGTAGATGATTTTAATGGGTCTAATTGGGCTTGTTTAGATTAACCTAGAAGATTAACCTATGTGTTCATATTACATGAAGTTTACCACCAATATCTGACCTGAGATGAGAAATGTTGTCCAGCATGAAGAGGATGGACTCTGCTCCCTCTGCTGGTATGGAGGTCGACAGGAGGTTCAGTTTGACTCCGTCTCCGTGTTTGAGGATGAAGATCAGAGCAGCACAGTCCACTGAGTCCAGCTCTCTGCAGCTCAGGTTGATCACATGACCAAATGACCTCAGTAAACTGGGTACAGCGTGACTGTCATGAGCTCTGCAGAGCTCTCTGATGGAGCTCATCACAAAGCTGGGACTGGGCCTGAAAATAAACAGTTTATTTCCAACTTTGTTTAAAGGATCCATAAACTGCTGATTAAAGATGAGACAGCATTTCAAATCCTCCTGATTAAACAGCAGAAACTGTGTTTGGTAAAAGATCAAACTACATTCAGCACCTTTTAAACACAATCCTGTCCAGAAAGGGAAGCAGACGTGTGGTTTCCTCCTGTAAGAAGAGGTTCTTCCTCAGGTTCACAGTGATGGTCTGAGCTGACGCCTGCTGCAGCAGATAGTGAAGAAGCTCCCAGTTCAGACAGCAGGAGGTCAGGTCTCCACCAACCTTACTGAAGAAGGACAACGTCAAGTCCTTGTCCTGGATTTCATGGAGGAGACATAGAAGCTGCTGGAAGCTCTCTTCACTCAGTCTGCAGAGACCATAAATATAAAATATGCTTTAAAGTAAAAATGTACATTTTATTTGGCCTGTGATGTTCAGGAAAGACATTTACTTGACTGTTAGAGGACCATCATGGAGCAGCAGAGTAATCAGACCCTGAGCAGGGATGCAGGTCTCAGTCAGGTCTAACCGTCCGACTGTCCAGTGTCTCAGCAGGGAAGCCAAACTACTGACAGCCCTCAACATTACTCTCTGTGATGGTCGAGCTTTCTTAGGCACAAGAGAAAGCTCTTCCACAGCCAGTGGACAGACCACTCTGCCTCTTCTTACCCACTGAAACAGGAGCAAGGACATGTTGATGGAAAGCCTGAAGATCAAAGAGACAAAAGAGCAGAAATGATGAACACCAAGAACCAAAGATTCAAAGTGGACAGCAGATAAATGGTGTTATAAGAACAAGAGAGTCATGATTTCACTTCCTGCCTCAGACTGTGTAGTTGTGTTGTGTGTTTAAAGAGGAGAGCGGCTCCTCTGGCAGACATCTTGCTGGGTGTGAGGATGAGATCCACTTTAGAGCCACACAGTCTGAGAACTCTCCCCACAGACCAGCAGCTTTTCCTGTGTAACTCTCCTGTTAACAGCAGCTGGAACCCCAGGAGCTGCAGCAGAGACTCCAGCTGCTGGGCCTCCTCTCTGGATCTTACAGACATGGATGTGCACACACTCTGGAAGAAGTCTGGATCACAGCTGGAACACAGTGGAGATGAAATGAGAAAATACAGGATGAGCTACATTGTTAAAAACCATATTATGTACTAATATGATATTGAAAACAGAACGTTTAATGTAATAATTTGGTAATTTCTAGATTATTGCCGTGCAATTACAAAAGTAATAACCACTTAATTTCCAGTAATATCATATCAAAATTCTGCCATAACCAAGTGGCCTGCACAGTATACAGAAACATCTGTGCTGAGTATGGAGTGGAAGTCACGAGGTCAAAATGGGAGACAACCCCTAAGATGGTCGAGAATGACCATGCAGCCATATTGAGGGTGAAGCTAACGGTGGTCCCAGTGGTAATTGGAGCACACAGTCATTAACCCCGAAACTGAGCGAGTGGCTCCAGCAGATCCCAGGATCAACATCCGAAGAGGGCAGTCCTGGAACAGCAAAGATACTGCGCAGGAGCACAGGAGCTCTCAGACCTTTGGTAGACGACCTGAGCTTGAAGGATAAAGATTGCCCTGCAGGAGCGAGAGGGGATTTTTTTTTTCATGTATATTCTCCCAAAAAAAATCTGCAGTCCAGTTTTCAACAGATTAGGTGAGGGGGTTGGAGGTATGGTATACTCAGAATATAACTATCCATGCCCAATACATTTTGTAGTGGTTTTATTGGCGACTGTCAAGCCTTTGAGTCGCCGAGCAGCTGAATAGGGGAATAATGTTGACGCGTAAGTCAAGGTTCCAGGTTAAAACTCCTTTATTTGTTATCAAATCCTTAACATGCGTAGAAAAACAGTGATTAAAACATTCTAAGCTTGAGCGGTCAGCAAAAGTCGACTTCCCCCATCACCCACTCATTCACAAAAATTCCCTCGGGCCGTGAACAGGTGATATAGCAATCACTATTACTATTACCGACACCACGTGACCCAAAGCTACGCCTATCCACAACAGATTTATTTCTAATAATAGGCATTTTTTTCAATATGACAGCCCGTATCTGTGAAATTGTCGCTCAAAGAACTCAAAATTTCATCATGCTTGCTTTAACATAGTTTTTTTTTTTTTCAAAACTTCTAATTTTTCAGTATGCAAGCAGGCAGCTTGGTGCTACTTGCTGCAGGAGGCTAGATCTTTGGATGTCTAGAGGTCAATCAGTGATGAAGGCGCAACAGGTCGGTGGTGTTGAAACCCCCACAACCCTGAAATGGACAAGCAGAAGAACATGGATAGCATCTTATCCTTTTAACCACCCCACCAAGAAAAAAGAAATGGAAAAGTTTATGTTTGCATTTCTCATTGACTTGGGTGAGGAATAACCACAATCACTTATACTTTTTTCAATAGACTCTATAGTTTTTAAAATATTGATCTCTACCAAATGGTTGAGATGTCTCTTAATGGTTTATGTATAAAATGTCATTCAAGTCACTGGATATAGTTTATTTCTAGTAGTATGTGACTGAACTTTGCTGGTTTTCATTCCTTCAAAGGAAAATTTTGTATTGAATAACAAAATATTGCATTTAAAAAGTGATTCAGAACAAAAATACTCATATTTGTCCCTCTGATTAAATGCTAGTGCAAGATCTGGACCAAGCTGAAACTTGTGAAGAAGTTGTCACAAAAGAAATCAGGGAGGGAGGGAGCATCTGTTCCTCTTCACTGAAGGTAACATTAAAGATCATGGATTCCCCTTGATATAGCAGCAAATTAACTTGCTCGACAGAACAATTTAAAGCCCCACTTATCTTGTTTGTTGGCAATATAAACTGAAACTGAACTATAGGCGGAGAGCCCCAGCCCTTTTGCTTTTCTATGAGGCCACGAACTCAGGAACACTGTGCTTGTATGTGGATGGTATCAGAAGACACCGCTCATGAACAATGTCTGAGCAAACACACAAATTCCCTCAGTGGTCCCTTGGACCACTGTAAGCAACATTAGACATGTGCACTGTGGTCACGCCAGCATCGAATCCATGCAAGTAACATGGTTTATTTAAATAATCAAATTACAGCATTTACATTTATGTTAGACTACTTTTAATTAACTGCTTTAGCCCACTTACAATGAAAATTAAAAAAAAATCTTGTTCATGACCTGTGTAGTATGTTAACACTATTGGAAGTAAAAATAACTAACTCTAATTTTGAAAACACAACTTTCTTTTCTTTTATAAAGCTCTGATTTGTATTATGAGTATGAGTCTGTGGTCTGGGAGATAGTCCTGTAACTCTCTGTCTGCAAAATACAGGATATAATGACCAATGTTGGGCAATTAATTATATAGTTACTTCTTCAAAAAAGTAACTGAGTTTTGCAAACAACAACGTTTTCTGCAGCTGTTTACCTAAAAATGCAGCCAAGGCGTTTTTTTAAAATAAGCATTTCAAACTATTTACAGAACAATCAGCTGTTCTGCATCAAATTTGATGCCACACAAATTATTTGTGCCACTCCAAAACATAATTTCTGTCCACTATGAGCTAAAGGAGAACAACAGCCTGATACCTGCAGGCCTGACAACAGGAGATGTATCACTCCTGTAACACCTGTAACATTCAGCAGTCTCCTCGTTGTTCTGACACACACAACAAAACTATTGACTACACTACACACTAACTACACAAGATTTGTGCTAAACGTCGCAAATCTCTCACATCTCAAAACCGCCGTCACTCCTAAAACTTCCCCCCTTCCTAAACAACTAAATGCCATGTTGCCATATTATTTTTTACTGGTGGACATGGTACATTTTTCCACCAACAGGAAAGGGTGGGTTTTTTTGGATTTGTTTTTGCTCACAGGCGGAGAGCGCTTTTGAGCGCTTTCCTTATAAAACGTGTTTTTACCGTTTCTTCAGTAAATATAAACAAAGATAGTATTCAGGAAGAAAACCAAACATTGCATATATTTTTATCATAACTCTGGTTTACGTGGCCTATCAACACAATTTAAAAACTGGTATAAAGTCCACACTTTTTCCGTCAATTGTTCCGTCTGTCCTGCTCACATCTCCAGTAGTTGTACACGTTGTCATTAACGTGGCTTCACTCCACATCAGCCACGCCACTTTGCTAGCTAAAACACTGGTATTGGCACATAAGGACGCTGTCATAGCCTGTCAACGACGTTGATTAGCTGCGTATATACGAATGTGAATCGCATTATTGGCTGGAGCAGCCAGTCACCAGTCACTTACTGACTCACACAGCAAGACAGAATGAATTGTAAACGTATTTACTTTGATTTCAATTGAGATTAGATTTTTTTTGTTCGCAATGCAGATTTTCTGTGCGCGGAGACCATGCCAGTGGTGCACGATTGCGCACATGCGCAGCTTAGAGGGAACATTGCTCATGAATCAGTCACAGGAGCACATGGTCTTGAGCCATAGACTTGTTTAGTGTCCGTCTAGTAATTGTGAAATATTTAATTATAATTTTGACAATTTCCAATATTCATTTACAAGCTAGTGCCATTTAATTAAAAGGGAATTATTATTATTATTTTATTATCATAAGTGATAATTATGATTTCCATGTTTACTTTTTAATTTTAAATATTTACTAACGTTAACTCAGAAAGTTAAAAATTTATAAATAAATGAGTATTTATTAAGGAATTTATTGAGGAAATTCTTTCAGCATATTCTTGCTGTGCTAACACTTAATGTGATTTATTAACAGCAATGGATAAGGAAATGGGTCCAGTAGATTGATTCTATGGCAAATAATTTATTTTAATAACATTTACGTTAATGTTTGAATTAGCAAAATAAAGTGAAAACTTAACCATTTGGTTGAGAACTTTCTGAAGAAATTTTAAACATTTAAGTTCTTTTTTTTTTCTGTCAAGTTAAATACTTCTGTTCACTAAGTCCTCTAACACTATCATATGTCAAAATTATTACTATTATTACTATTGCTAGGAACCAAAGTTTAATCCAAAACTTTGCAACTAAAATTTTTCTTTTGGTTTCTGACTTTCTGGTTGTTAGAGCAGAAAACAAACCAACCATTTACATCCAGAGTGCCATCAGGTGGATTTTTGTCAGCATTACAAACCATAACCACATGAATCAATTACTTGGAGTACTTGGCAGTCTTCTTATTATTATTATATATAGGGACGCTTGTTTCTGCCTTGTTAAACTACTATTACCACTTTATTACACAGCTACATTTCCAGATTATTACCCACAGTTTTTTGGCTCCTATCATTCAATTACATAAATTTCAACATAATATTGCTCAACTATAACCATTGTTGCTATTATGATATTACTTAAATATCAAGTGGTCATTAATTTAGTAAATGTATAATAATTACCACATCATAATGTTCTTCTGTCTGCCTTATTACCCTACGATTACCCCATTATTACCGAGCTGTAACAGAAAGTGTAAACAAAATTACTTATGCACCACCTTTTTCACCTGAACTCAGAAAATTAAGGCAGAAACTTTAGTAAACTCCTCTCTTCACTTTCTTCTTTACATCACTTTCTTGAATTTAACATCTAAATAAATTCATTCGACACTTATCAAATCTAAATCAAATCTAACCTTGTTTATTTGATAAACTGTTGTCCTGTTTCAGCATTAAAATTCATCTGATTAATTCAATACAAAATATTACATAGAGTGCACTATACAGGTCATCGGATGTTCAAGATGGGCTTTACGTCTACCAACAACTGCTCACACTGCCAAACCAATTCACCGGACAATTATATCCACGCTCTTTGGTTCTGTCCACCAGTTCAGAAGTTTTGGCGCGAGATATGTGAAGACTTATCAAAGTGTCTGAAATGTAACATTCCAACTTCCCCCTTAGTGTGTTTGTTGGGCAGCTTAGATAATGTCACTTCAGAAAAGAATATCGCCCATATGGTTTTCACTGCCCTATGCATCGCCAAGAAAACTGTCCTCATGAACTGGAAAAATAAAAACAATCTTAATTCTAACCAATATAGAAATTATCTATTAGATTACATTAGTCTTGATACAGCCTCTGCCACCACATCAGATCAAGTGCTCTGGGCTCCTTTGATCAGCTCCATCACCTAGTGGGGGTGGGGGGTCATAGTTTGGTCCCGCCTTCACTGTTGTGATTGGTGTGGGGGTAGGGACAGGCTTAGGGCATCGGGGGGTTCTCCGGAGGCATCTTCCTTGGGGGTCTCAACCGGGGTAGCGGTCATGTCCGGTTAGGGGCTCTGTTGGCTCTCGGGTGACTGTTTCCTCGCGGCTGCGTGCAGCGGGGCTAGGGGAGGGTCTGTGCTGACGGACGTGGGTTACTGACCTGGTAGCCTGGCTGCCCCTGGGTGGGTCCAGGATGGGTGTGAGGTTCTGGGGGCGCTCCGTCTCTGGGCTGGGGCCCGGGCCGGGCCTCGGGGGCTTGGGTCCTGGTTGGTGTGTTGCCGGGGTTGTGGGCGGGTGGGCGCATGGGGGCCCAGCCCTGGAGCAGGGTGCCGCCGGTGCATCGAGCCACCTGGAGGGCTCTTCAACTGGTGGGGAAGATTGTCACATCTTGCAGGAGCTTTCCTCTCCTCAGGGGCTCTCTCTGCAGGAGGGGGAGATACAGGAGAGGTGGAGGAAGATCTCAGCCTGGGTGTTTATTGTCTTATGTAGTCTGGAAGATGAGTGGATGGTGGGGTGGGTGCAGTTTTCTCTGTGGTGGGGTTGGGTGGACTGTCCCGGGCTCTGTGGGGCCGGGAGGCGCTGCTGCGCTGGGCCCCGGTCTGGATGGGCCTGGCCCCCCTTTCCCTGGCGGGTCGCGGAGTATGGGGGTGCCTACTGGGGCCAGCTCCCCATCTCCAGCTGCCTCCCTCTTCCCGCTCCACCACAACCACCCACATATGCAGGGCCTTGGAGTAGGGGTATGTCACCAGGGTGCAGAGGAGGCTACCCCCCCCCGCTCTGTCCCCTTCTGGCTGCCTCTGCCTCAATTTTATCCCACAACTTAGACATTCACATTACTCACACTCTCATTACACATACATATAGGATCTTGGGGGTGGGCACGATACACGGACTCCAAATTACCATCAGGGTGTACACCTCACCCCTGGCGTCGTTGCCCACCTCTCAATGTTAAATACACGTAGACATTGAGGGCTAGCAGGAGGGACTATGCGCTTACCTGCTGCTCTCTGGCAGGTAGCTCCATGCCCTCCTGGGTTTTAAATGCACCTTAGAACACACATGCATCAACACTACAATGAGCGGGTGGAGGGAGGTTTGGAGTCTTCTCTCACCCCCATTCTCTGCGACCTGCTGGAGCGGGGGGGCTAGGAGGAGGAGTTGGCCGTCCGACTGCGGTCTGGAGTGTGGGGCCTCCCTGCTGCTGCGGAGTCGGGACGGTCTGCCTCTCCCCACCGCAGGGAAAAGGGTAACACCACCTGGGTCTGGGTGCAGTTCCCCCCTCCAGGGGCAAGGGTACCTAGACCCGGTTTGTAGAGTACGCTTGGGGAGTGTGATCGTGTGTACAGTGTCTCTTTATGTCTGTCTCCACGTTGGTTGAGTGTGGAGTAAGTGCATATGAGAGCATGAGGGTGGGAATGGATGTTTGTATCTGTGTGTGCCTGTACGTTTGTGTCTATATGTCAGGTTGGGTATCAGACGCCACCTCTCTGGGCACATCTTAGGCTCTCCAAGGTTTGGAGGCCTATCTCCCCCTACCACCACTTCCCCTGCCAGTGGCGGACTCCCTCAGACATCGGTGCGTTGGTGGTTCTTTGTGTCCGGGGATGGGCATCCAGGTACACATCGGCTCACTCCTTGGCGGCCGCTTATCGGGGCCTGGAGCCTGGGGCTCGCTCGGGCCACTTCGGAGGTGGGGTGCCCCCGGCCTCTCGGCCTGGGGCTCGGTCACTCAGGCAAGGCTGGCTGCCAGCGGAGCTCACGGGCGCGTCACTGCAACCCCCCCTGGCTTCTGCTCCGCGGCTGCTGAGTGAGCCCTCATCTGGGACTCTCCTCAGCTCTTTCTGGGACAGTGGCGCGGCTGCCCCTCTGTTGGTCTTCCTTGGTCTCTTGTGTTATGGGGGCCTCTGGATGTCTGGAGTTTTGATCTCCTCCATACCTGCTTCATGCCCTGGAGGACGAGGCTGTGGCCCCCCCACACCCTCTAGCAGATTATTACATGAAGGAACCTTTTAAAAAACAAAAAACAAGCGCGTCCATGCTCACAGGTGTACACACGGGTGATCACACCCACAAACTACACCCTTTTTGGCTCCTACCTCAAAGCACACTGTGTTCTGTTGATCTTATGTGCTGCACAATAATGTTTAATATTTAGTATTTACTGTCATATTCCCATATATCATTGTGATGTTGTTTATTCTATTACTCTTGTTCTCTTCTGCTTGTTTTCTTTTTTCTTTCTCAGCAGGTGATCCAGGTGATTCTTTTTTTTTCTGCTCATTCTGTTGGTTTTTGTCTTTTGCCCTTCTCCCCCGTCCCTCTTCTCAGCTGTTTCTCTTTCCCTCTTTCTTTCTCCCCTTCTTTCCCCCAGTCAAGTCTGTCCCGTATTCAGCAAGTGAAAATAAAATAAACAATAAAAGGCTGGGATGGTCAATTTGGTAAAGTAAATCCGTTGGGCATCTTTCTTTGCCTTTAGACAATAATTCTGATGGCAAAAGAGCCACCAGGACAGGCAAAAAAAAATAAAAATAATAATAATAATAATAATTCATCTGAGATTTATAGAAAATATGAAACTTCATAGCAACAAACAGCTGAACAGGTCAGTGAAACACAGTGGTGTACTGAGCACGTTTCCCTCTGAAATATGACAGAGTCTGAATACATTTACAATATGATCCATGTAGATAAAGTCACAAATATGATGCTGATGACAAACAAACAGCACAAGACAAAATCACCACTTTACTTTATGGAGCTTCAAATATTTCCATCACTTCTTTTCACAGCACATCTTTTCTTACAGATATTTGACTCATGTGAAGAACATTTCATTTACCTGAGCTGTGAGATATAAGGCAGACACTGCAGGAAACTCCTCACTTCACTCTCTTCATGTGAGCAGCCTGTCAGCTCCACTTGTTTCTTCTCTGGTTGGAGTTTCAGCACTTCCAGGAGGATGGAGGTCTTTCTCTCTGAGAGGTTTATGGACCAAACTGCAGGAGCTGACTGGAAAACTGACTGTAATGATGGAAGGACACTCAAGCCTGTTTTAGTGTCACAGTCCTTCACATGGGAGCACAGATCCAAGAGGAAATCACACTGATATGCGTCATCATCATCATCATCATCATCAATGAAAGGGAAAGTTCCATGTTTGCACACTGATGATAACAGCTCCAGTATCTTCTCTCCTGTCTGCTGTTCTCTCTCTGCTGCTGCACAGAACAGATTCACAAAGAACCTGACTTCTTCATCTGGATCCTCAAAATCAACACTGGAACAATAAGAAGGAAACATTTAGTGATGATTTGATGTGAGCTGGATAAAAACAAACACTCATCCTGCTCTAACACAGCGGTCCCCAACCCCCGGGCCTCGGACCGGTACCGGTCCGTGAGTCGTTTGGTACCGGGCCGCGAGAGTTGAGGCTCAGGTGTGAAATGTATAGTTTTCAGGGTTTTTGTCGGTTTTCAGCGTTATTTTGTTATCGTTTTTATCGTTTACTCGGTTTTCCTTGGTCTTTTCATGTGTGTTATGAATAAATTTTCTTTTTTTCGGTACCGGTACTAGTTTTATTTTGTTGTATTTATCCGCGACACCTTAAGAGAAGCCTGCAGAACTTAATAAATATAGAATTTGAAAAATAGCAAACCTAAAAAGAAACACTAGGTACGAGATACATGAGTACCTATGATACAGTGATACTTTTAGTAAGCAACCATTTGACTAACATGTGTGTCTCACCTGCTCTTGTTCATCTCTGTTCTGTCCTCATTCTCCATCTCAATCTCTGCTCCTCTCTCTCCCTCTTTGTGCTGACAATCATCAAATATACAGTTGAAACCAGATATTTACAAACTCTTCAGATCAAAACACAAACACTTTTTTAATTGTAACATCAAATCAGACTAAATGTTTATTTTTTTAGATTGATAAATATAAAAACATATTTGTTAACTTTAAGAGTAAAGAGAGAAACTGTCTGTGTTTTTTAATTGCAAATGGCACCAAATTGTATTCAAATTGAGCCACACTTATGGAGCTCCACGATTCTTTTCCTGGTGTTTTGGTTGACATCTCTTGATTTTCCCATGTCACAGAAACAGACTCTGTGTTTTGCCTTATATGCATCCACAGCTGTGCCACCAATTTACTCACATGGACTCTACTAACCTATCAGAAGCTTCTTCAGCTCAGAATGGAATCGTCTGGAGTTTTCTTATTAATTAACAATAAACTTAGTGTACATGTACTCCTAAATTTAATGAAAGTGATAATAAATAGAAAGCTCTGTCTCTCTTTATTCTGACATTTAACTAATTCAAAATATATTTCAATATTTATCTAAAACAAAAGTTTACTCTAAATTGATGTTGTACAGTAAAAATGTTTTATGTTTTCTCCCTAAAGTGTAAATATCTGGTTACAAATGTGAATATCCTGCTGTGTACTGAAATCCCTCTTGTTTTGCATAGAAATATACTGAACAACATACAAAGCATAATATATAAAATAACATTTACCTGAGTTTTTTCTTTGAAAGAAGCCTCTAATGTCCATTCTTATATTTCAGTACATAACTGAAACCGAATTAGTCGGGGAGGGTAAGAACTGAAAATATGAAATAAACACACGTAAGCTAAGACTCTCTAAAAAATAGCATTTGTTCGGCTTTTCATTTCGCCATTTGTTGATTCACTTGAAGAGCAAGTAAAATAATATTGGTCAAGTGATCAGTTTCATATCAATCTTTCGTGATGCACCGTCATATTTACATTATTTGTACGGTACGAATGATTTGCTTTGGTACCTGCTCAAACTTAAGCTCTCCTTAATATGGCTGGCTCCGTCTCTCCAACAGCGCACTCACGGGCAGCAGCTCCCCCCGCCCCCTCGCTCAGTCGCTTAGTGCCTGAGCTTGGATCATACCAATATCAGGGGGGGATTCACGCACAGTCGTAAATTCCCACAGTGTGCACTATGTGCTTCGAATATTGTGTGTACTTTTTGTTTTATACAGTTGTCAGCCAGGCATCTAACTATGAAAAAATTACACTCCAAAATACCCCGGGCTTCTGACAAAACAACCCGGGCTTAAGCCCCGTAAGCCACCCCCACGCTCCGCCCCTGAGCTGCATAAAAACAACTACACACTACTGATGGATCAAACCCTTGTTTCACTCAGTGACACACAAATCACTTTGTAATGTTTGTGTGTTTAATCTGGATCTTTGTTGATTTTCTGTCTTCAGTAAAATGAAACTATGATAAAAATCAGAGACTGTTTATTACTTTGTAATTCAGCAAACTTATAAATTGAGCAGAGGATCAAATAATTATTTCCCGCGCTGTAAAAAGGTAGAATACTCTGTGTGAGAACAGCTGTGATAGTGTTGTATTAATTCATGTATTTCAGAGTATTCTGAGAGTTGTCCATGTGTGTCCTGTATATTAGAGCTGGGCTGTATCATACCGTTCACAGTAATGCCGGTGTAATGTTGGGCAACGATAAGAAAATTAAATATCGCGATAGAATATGGGTAAAACACGCATGCTCAGTGCCTTTGTTTTCATACGCACATGGGGAAAAAGCATTTCAGCGACGGAGAATGAGAAGGGCGAAAGTGGATCGTTGAATGAAACAGATGAACCAGAATTGGTTTGTAAAAATGCTGCAACTTCAGTGGTGTGGAACTGGTTTAGCTTTCGTCCGTCAGATACACAACAAAGCACAATTTTTGGTAGAGCATGGTAGCGGGCCGTCGTTATTACCATGTTTTTGGAAAATAAGGCGCACTTAAAATCAATCCTTTGATTTTTCTGAAAATCGACAGTGCCCCTTAAAATCCCGTGTGCCTTATGTATGAATTCTGGTTGTGTTTACTGACCTCGAAACAATTTTATGTCGTACACGGCGCTCGAAAATCTGTCAGATGTTTTACTATGACTTTGCTAAGCTATGAACCCACACCGCTTGATGGATTGTCGGAGCATTACGGCTATTGTAGGCAGGAGCCTCGCGGAGTGATACGTACTGTGCTTCAACATAGTATTACAGTATTGTGTGTGTATAACCTCTTTTTAAGTTTTGTGGATATTCTACATGGTTATGCTGAGGATATGTCGGCCAATTTCCACTGGAAATGCCTTTTGGTTAAACTGTCAGCAAGGAATTTGCACTGTCACATTTTTATATAACTTTAATGCACATAAAAAACAGCTGCTTGTTTAAGTGAAAATACATTGACGTTTGTTTTTTTGGGGTTTTTTTGCACTAATAAAGTTGTGGAGTTGTAAAATATTTTGTCTAGTGTCAATTATATCGTCAGTTATATCTTTATCGCAAATTTTCAAATGTATATCGTCATAAATATTTTTGGTTATATCGCCCTGCTCTACTGTATATAATCAAAGTCCATTTAAAGCCATCAGAGCAGCTGAACATTTTTTTAGACTGTTCCTGACTCACAACACAAACATTAATCCTGTGTGTGAAATCACTGCGTACTGAACTGTAACTGTCATTTATTTGCTGTCTGACTTTAGAGAGTAAAACACTAAATATCAACAATATAGAAACACACAGAGTGGAACAACAACATCTACACTTCATATCTTGTACAACAGCAGCTTCACCTGCTGCTCACATCACACACGTGGAAATCACATATTTACTAACATTTGCTGAGAAATTAATTAATTTAAATTTTGATTCATTTACTTTTGAAAGTTTGCAAAATTATATTACATTAATATTTTCTGCAGCTGAAGAAGAGTCTTAAACACAAAGTGGATCATGTTGAGCCTCCTGTCAGAGTGTTTAGTTTCACCAAAGCAGCTCTCTTTGTACCTGGCTATATCACCATGGTAACAGATGCTGAACACACAGCCTGGTTTAGATCAGGTTATGTTCAGAGTTTCAGATTAAAATCAGCTGTAAGTGCCACATTTTCTCTGATTCTGTTATTTCCAGTCTGCTCTGAGTGTGATGTAGAGTCTCTGCTGAATCAGTACGTGTTATATATACAACCTGTTGATCTGTATCAGTCTGACTAACAGCACTGAATGAAGCCCAGCTGTAAAGTTACAGCAGCACAGTCTGTGTGTCACATGGTCACACAAGTTTACATGTATAAGATAAGATAAGATAAGATAGAACTTTATTAATCCCTCGGGTGGGTTCCTCTGGGAAATTCGATTTCCAAAAAAGCACAGCACCGACAGAAGTTACAGAGTTATACACACACACATATATATAAATACAGAGACAATATAAATAAAATATACGAAGGGGATAAATAGAATAAATAGGAATAAAAATAAAAATACAAGTGAATTGCACATTTCAAGTATTGAGTCTATTGCACCGTTGACTATTTACAAAAGTATTGCACAAGGTATTGTACAGTGAGGTGCAGAGGCACTACAGCTTAGTTGTTCCCTCCTTTGTCCTCCTGTTTCCCCTCTCTCTCCCCTCCAGAGAGGAGTTAAACAGTCTGATGGCGTGTGGGACAAAGGAGTTTTTAAGTCTGTTAGTTCTTGTCTTGGGGAGAAGCAACCTGTCACTGAACAGACTCTTCTGGTTGTTAATGGCCGTGTGCAGAGGATGTCTGGCATTGTCCATAATGTCCATCAGTTTCTTTAATGTCCTTTTCTCTGCCACTGTCACCAGAGTGTCCAGCTTCATGCCGACCACAGAGCTAGCCCTCCTGATCAGTTTCTCCAGCCTGGATGAGTCCTTCTTTGCTGTGCTGCTCCCCCAGCACACCACAGCATAGAAAAGTACTCCAGCAACCACCGACTGGTAAAACATCCTCAGGAGCTTCCTGCAGATGTTAAAAGACCTCAGCCTCCTGAGGAAGTACAGTCGGCTTTGGGCTTTTTTATACAGGTGCTCTGTGTTGCATGTATGCAGCTGCTGATGCAGTGTGAAACAGATGTGGAGCCTAATCTGCTGTTTAGTCCATTTATCACAGAGAAGATCCCACCAATAATATGAACTTCACTTTGATGTGGTGACAAACTAAAGAGGTTTCCTCGTCTCCTTCATCAGATTGTGTGTCAGACCTGAATGCAGCGAGTAACCTTTAATGTTTAAATGGATCAAGGTTAAAGTCTCACAGCTCTAATGTGCAGCTGTCAGCTTACAAATAAACTGCAGCACAGAGCGCTCAAACACATATATTCATTCATTCATTCACTTCATAGATCTTTATCATCCATTCATGTGATCATGTTTCTGACTGATGAAGGTGGCATTCGATTGGTCCATTTGGTGTGGAAGAAGAGACAAATCAAACTCCTCCTTTTATGTGAGTGTGGACAGAGACTGAAGCTGAGTGAACACAAAGTTTTGAGCCCACATTGTGACAGCTGTTATCTCTGACTGCAGCTTTAGGTTTCATCAAGCCAGCGAACACAAAGAAAGCCTGGTTATGATGAACCTGCTTCATTGTTCAGCCCTCTGTGCAGCAACAGACGCTTGATCCTGTTTTATCTTAAAGTTGATGTGACATGTTCTTGTCCTTTTAACATGGCTGTGTTATTGTTACTGTTTGATTCTTATTAAACATCATTTCATTATTGTCACACAGACAGAAGACTGTCACATGTTTCAAAGTGGAAACTGATTGATTTAGTAAGTCAGACAGTGAAGCTTCAAAAACAGCTCAGCTCTTTCATTTGAATGTTCACGGGACTAAAAACTCAAGTGAGTGTTAACAACAAGTCAGTAAGAAGAAGAAAACATTGAACCCTGATCTTTAGTCAATTTACAACATTAATGTGAAATTAAGGATCAATGTGGATAAAACTAATGTGGCACTATAAAACTGATAGCAGAGAAATATTACATTAAAAATCATAGAACGGAAAATATTTTCACTGTTGATTTCAGTAAGCATCTCATCTTGTGTCGATTTAATCATGTGAAGAACATTTTATTTACCTGAGCTGTGAGATATAAGGCAGACACTGCAGGAAACTCCTCACTTCACTCTCTTCATGTGAGCAGCCTGTCAGCTCCACTTGTTTCTTCTCTGGTTGGAGTTTCAGCACTTCCAGGAGGATGGAGGTCTTTCTCTCTGAGAGCTTTATGGACCAGACTGCAGGAGCTGACTGGAAAACTGACTGTAATGATGGAAGGACACTCAAGCCTGTTTTAGTCTCATAATCCTTCACGTAGGTGTACAGATCCAGCAGGAAGTCACACTGATATTTCTTTCTATAATCACTCAAGTTTCCATTCCCAAAGGGGAATGTTTGATATGTGCACACTGATGATAACAGCTCCAGTATCTTCTCTCCTGTCTGCTGTTCTCTCTCTGCTGCTGCACAGAACAGATTCATAAAGAACCTGACTGCTTCATGAAGATGTGACCTTCTGCGACAAACACTGGAACAATAAGAAGGAAACATTTAGTGTTGATTAGATGTGAGCTGCATAAATACAACCACACACTACTGATGGACTCCATTCTGTCAACATGAAAAACTGAAAACACTGGGTCAATGACCAAGGAACCCAGACAATGTTGAGCCTCATGTCAGAGTGTTTAGGAGCTTGCAAAGAAGAGCGTCTGGACTTCTTTTCTGTGCCTCTTTGCTGACTTTAAGAACGCCCAATTAGGATAGCCGCACGTTTTGAGTGCTTCCTTTATGTGTGTGTTCCTTCTTTTTTCCTTCAGGCTTGGAGGGAACATGTTCTGCCCGGTGGTGTAGGGTCCTAATTACTCCAAGTTTGTGTTCCAGAGGGTGATGGGAGTCAAAGAGGAGGTACTGGTCCGTGTGTGTTGCCATTCTCTTCAATGTGCACCGTGCAGTCCAGGAAAGGCAAACAGTTATCCTTTGTGTCTTCCCTGGTGAACTTGATGTTTTTATCCACAGCGTTAATGTGCGCAGTGAGGGATTCCACTTCTTGTGTCTTGATTTTGACCCAGGTGTCGTCTACATATCTGTACCAGTGGCTGGGTACTCTTCCTTTGAAAGAGCCAAGAGCCTTCCTTTCCACTTCCTCCATGTAAAGATTGGCTACAATAGGGGACACAGGGGAGCCCATGGCGCAGCCATGTTTTTGTCTGTAGAAGCCTTCGTTGTATTTGAAGTATGTTGTGGTAAGGCAGAGGTCTAACAGTGTGCAGATCTGATCTTGTGTGAGGAGAGTTTTCTCCAAGCATGACATCCTGGTGCATTTCAGACCCAGCAACACACTCAGACAAAAACTGGTTCACCCGAAAGACAAAACTCCAAAACACAGACTTAACAATGTGGTGTATGCTGTACAGTGCAGCGAGGAATGCCCAGACCTCTACATTGGAGAGACCAAACAGCCACTTCATAAACGCATGGCACAACACAGAAGAGCCACCTCCACAGGACAAGACTCAGCAGTCCATCTGCATCTAAAGGACAAAGGTCACTCTTTCGAGGATACCAATGTTCACATTTTGGACAGAGAGGACAGATGGTTTGAAAGAGGAGTGAAAGAAGCCATTTATGTCCACTGTGAGCGACCATCTTTGAACAGAGGCGGTGGTTTACGACACCAACTGTCTGCCATCTATAATCCAGTTTTGAGTTCCCTCCCCAGACGCCTTAACGCCCACTCACATCCTGGGCTATCTGACCTCAGGAATTCGCATGATAAGGTGGGGCCAGGTTTCACAATGAGCTCACCTGAAACTCTGGCTGATTGGGACCCACACCCAGTTTCACACCTCGGCTCAGGCGATTAGAGGATCATCAGGGGGTCCTTTTGTCCCTCTGTGGGGGGATACTCCCACTAGGTTTATATCTGGGACTCTCCACCATTTGACCTTAGAACTGAAGAAGTTTCTCGGATGAGAGGTGAAACGTCTTCAAGTAACTTAAAGAAGTCCAGACGCTTTTCTTTGCAAGCTCCTTTGACTACGATGACCTGGATGACTGAGAACCTTCACAGACATATTCATTCACTTCTTCATAGATCTTTATCATCCATTCATGTGATCATGTTTCTGACTGATGAAGGCTGCATTCCAAGGAGGTATTTACTGATTTAGCTTGTTTTGTTGTACAGTGTTATTTTAGTTCTGTATCTTACTTTGAGTCTTTATTTTGTTAATACTGTGTAGTTTTCACAGTGGCTTTGGAGCAAAGCTCTAGACTAACTTTTTGACATGGGCGCACCGGTACGCCTAACTTTAAAAAATTAGGCGTACCGGCACAAAAGTTAGGCGCACTCAAAATTTTCAACCGCATCGCTTAACACCGCAGTTTTACATGTGCACTTTCTTTGGGGGCGAAGTCCATACAGACAATATTCATTTCTAAATTATTAACTAACAAACTTGTGCTTAAAGTGCTTTGTCAATATTGTAGAAAATGTTAAACTTAATCATCATCTTGGCCTCTTCTGACGACCTGTTTGCTGCTGTCTGTTGCTGAAAGGCAGTGGGGAGAGGGGACACTTGGGCAGTGCATTTATTGCAGCATATAATGTGTTTCCTGGATAAACTGTGCTTTTTCAGCATTCAAAGATTGATGGCACCGTGTCAGAGCACTGGCTATGAATTTCAGACGGATCAGGCCTTAACTTAACAAAAAAGTTATCAATAGTTCTTTTCATCTTTTCTTATTACTCACAGCTACATCCACTTCTCTCAGGCCCAGGCTGCTCACTAGGGCTGAGTATCATCACTGATTTCTATAATCCATTTGATTCCGGTTCTCAAAGTCCTGATTTGATTCAATTTAGCCTCAGACAGTCAGAAATATTATAATTCTGATCATTTATCAGTACTGATACACATGAGACTTCATCAGAATTGTGAAAATCACAGCAGATGCCTTTGTGTGAAAGTAACTGAGAATAAAACACAGAAAAACACGAAGGAGAGTTTCCTGGTCTGGCTTTTTATAGCAGATAACCTTAAAAATATTCTGCAATATTCTGCAATTTTGCATAATTTTAAGAAGTTTAAATTTCTTCAGTATTGAACAGCAGAAATTAGGCTTTCTTGTCCGAGGTCATTTAAGTGAAAAAAGAAAAAGACAGCGCTGTAAACAACAGTAGACTGGTGGGTAATAAGCGAATGAATAATGCAGAAAACAGAGATTTGAGACGGGAAACTGTTCCTGAAGTACACAGAGAGAGAGCTGTGCAGGAAGTGTGATTTTTATCGTAGTGGAAGCAAAACAGCAAAGGTCAGAGGGAATTCATGACGACATTGATCAAATGTGAAGCGTAGCTGCTGGCTCGGCAAATTTTGGTTGGAGAGAGACAAAACCTGCAGCTCAGAATCTAGCGCAAAAAAGACGCAAACACAGAGCGGACCGGACGCATCAGAATCGCTAAGCTCCGACAGCGTGTCCGTGTACGGGCCGTCGGGTGAGAAAGCCGAGAAAGACAAAGCTGATTCTGATGCGTCGGGTCCGCTCTGTGTTTACGTCTTTGTGTGGAATCCGTTAATGAATTGATATCGCTTTATTCAAGCTACTCACCTCCCACTTCCACCTGCACTTTCAACTGGACCACGGCCAATCAGAGAGGTCCTGCCCCTGACTATCTCTGATTGGTTTAGTCCACGATAGGGGCATAATGTGTGCCTGTTGTTGACCACATGGAGAGTTGCAGAGATTTTTTTTTTTGTTACCCGAACAGTTGGTCGCATTTGCGACCAAATTGGTCGCACTCTAGAGCCCTGCTTTGGAGAGAAGTCTTCAAACAAACCTGTGACGGAAAACCACTTGTGTCTGCCTGTTTCTTCAATGGAATTATAGTGAACCTTCAAAAACAGCTCAGCTTTATGGCATAAGCCATTCTATTTTTACTTATTTTGAAAGTATAAATGCAGATACTATTGCTTAGTGGGGGTTTTTTTTGTCTTTTTTTAAAAAATCTGGCTGGGACTTGGTTGCATTGTTCTGGATGGGTAGGGGAAAAAACAGAAAAAAACGTTTATTAACACTGCTGTAATTTTGTTAAATATAATTTTTATTCAATAAAAAAAAAATACCTTGATCAAATGGTAAATGGTAAATGGCCTGTATTTATATAGCGCTTTACTAGTCCCTAAGGACCCCAAAGCGCTTTACATATCCAGTCATCCACCCATTCACGCACACATTCATACACTGGTGATGGCAAGCTACATTGTAGCCACAGCCACCCTGGGGCGCACTGGGGCGCACACAAAAACAGCTCAGCTCTTTCATTTTAATGTTCACAGGACTAAAAAAATCAAGTGAGTGTTAACAACACCTGAATACACTCCACACTCTGCACTGTTCACTTCATTTTAGTTAGTATTAAAATGAAAAAAACTATTACTCCATGCAATACTGCACTAACTGCCACTTTAAATCTTGTATTGCTTCATTTATACTGCTGCCCACTTGTGCCACTTTATCTCATGTGCAATATGTTGTCCCCCCCTTCCTCAATAGACTTCAACGGTCACATTGCTATTTTAAGATTTCTTAAGATTTCATTATTTATACATGTGGGTAGATATACATATATATTAACTCTGTTAATATTTTACTGTACTATACTGCTGAGTGACTTGTCTTCTGCTTGTCAAACACATTTTATTGCAATGTTGACTCTGTGCAAACTTGCATATGACAAATAAAACTGAAACTGAATAATAAGAAGGAAACACTGAACCTTCATCATTAGTGAATGTACAATATTTATAGAAAATCAAAGATCAATGTGTCAATATAAAACTGATGACAGAGAAATATCATATGAATAAAAAAAATCTGTATAATTACATTAAAACTTGTAGAACGTAAAATATTTCCACTGTCGATTTAGAACAGCATCTCATCTTATGTAGATTTAATCATGTGAAGAAGATTTCATTTACCTGAGCTGTGAGATATAAGGCAGACACTGCAGGAAACTCCTCACTTCACTCTCTTCATGTGAGCAGTCTGTCAGCTTCACTTGTTTCTTCTCTGGTTGCAGTTTCAGCACTTCCAGGAGGATGAAGGTCTTTCTCTCTGAGAGGTTTATGAACCAGACTGCAGGAGCTGACTGGAAAACTGACTGTAATGATGGAAGGACACTCAAGCCTGTTTTAGTCTCGCACTCCTTCACATGGAAGCACAGATCCAGCAGGAACTCACACCATTTCTCTGTAAGAGTAGTGTTTTTGTATGTGCACACTGATGATAACAGCTCCAGTATCTTCTCTCCTGTCTGCTGTTCTCTCTCTGCTGCTGCACAGAACAGATTCACAAAGAACTTTGTTCTGTCTTCACCTGATGTCTTTGTATCAACACTGGAACAATAAGAAGGAAACATTTAGTGATGATTTGATCTCAGCTGCATAAAAACAACTACACACTACTGATGGATCAAACCCTTGTTTCACTCAGTGACACACAAATCACTTTGTAATGTTTGTGTGTTTAATCTGGATCTTTGTTGATTTTCTGTCTTCAGTAAAATGAAACTATGATAAAAATCAGAGACTGTTTATTACTTTGTAAGTCAGCAAATTTATATGTTGAGCCGAGGATTAAATAATTATTTCCTGCGCTGTAAAAAGGTAGAATACTCTGTGTGAGAACAGCTGGCTTTTGGCTGCCTTTTTTGCCAAAAATTACCTCAGACAACAAAGCCTCATTTCTGCTGTTTAATACTGAAGAAATGTAAACTTTTAAAACTTATGATGCCAAATTGCAAAACACTTAGCTATGTCTCTTAGAAAACCTTTGTAACTTTGCTCTGCTTTACTTCAGCAGCATAAGGTAATGTTCATATGTTGATTCGTGGTTTAATTCTGTTTTTTATCGACTGCAGAATATTTTTAAGGCGATTATCTGCTATAAACAGCCAGGCCAGGAAAATCTCCTTCATGTTTCTCTGCAGTTTATCCTCAGTTACTTTGACACAAAGGCATCTGCTGTGATGTTTACACCTCTGATGAAGTCTCACAAGTGTCAGTACTGATAAATGATCAGAATTCTAATCTTTCTTACTTTCTGAGTCAAAACTGAATACAATAGAATTGATTATAGAAATTAGTGACGTTACCCAGCTCTAGCATTAATATAGTGTTGTATTAATTTATTTATTTGAGTTTAGAGAGTTTAGATGTTATATTGGTTATGGTCACTGAATCCTGGTATTTATTGATTGAATGCAGTAACATCTCTGTGTTATACAGGCTAATGTTTGATATGACAGGAAATGATGTTTGCTTTGGATTCTCCATGATGAAGGAGATGGCAAGCCACCTCTGAACCTCATCACCTCCTTAGCCTGAGCAGCTGCTCTAAGTTTTCACTGTGACACACGAGGAGGCCACGCCCTTTTCTTTCATCATCCACCTGTGTGAAAGCACAGCACCAAACAGCTGAAATGATGTGTTTCATTCAGCAGCTCTTTGGAAGTGAACCTGACTGGACGCTGACCTGTTTACTAAAACTAACTGACTACAAACCAGAGGAAAGTTGAGCCTGAGGAACCAAGTAAAGAACTTCCAAACTCTTCAACATCCCAGAGACACTTTCCTGCATTATCAGGTGACTCCTTGTGATGAGGGAGCAACCTAAAGTAGCTTTGATCACTTCAATATCAACATTGTGTTTCTGCTGTTTACACTTGTCTGTGACGCTGTCACGGTTCTGGGTCCGTTGGACCCAGTATTTTGAGTTCATTATGTTTTGGTACTTTTGCATCATGGATTTTCCTTTATGTTTCTCTGGTACTTGGTGTTTCAGTTATCTTGGTGTTTTTCTATATTATGATTTATGATCTGATACTGTTGTGATTATGATTATCATTTAGTAGCCTTTGGTCAGTGTCAAGTCTGTCTCTGTCTAGTCTGTGTCTTAGTAAAGTGTGTTTTGTTTCCTGTTTTACTTTGAAGGTTCTTGTTCCTGTCTGATGTTAGTATGTGCAGCTTTGTTCCCCCTGTCTCGTTAGCCCTGATCTCTCCCAGCTGTGTCTCCCTCCTGTTGCCGATTTCCCCGTTACTACCCTGTGTATATAAGCCCTGTGTTTTCCCATGCTCAGTGTCGCGTCGTACCATCAGTTTATGCCTGTGTGTTCTTGGTCTCAGTGTTCCGTCCTCACTTTATGTTTGTTTTCCTGCCAGCAATAAAGCTGAGGTTTTTTGAGTTACATTCCATTTTCCGAGTCCTGCATTTGGATCCTCATCTCTGCCTGCCCGCACACAGAGCCTTGACAGAACGACGCGACCAGTAATGGATCCAGCGGACTCACCGTGGAAGCGCAGCTCCCGTTTTGACGGGACTCGGCTAGCGCTTGGAGGGCCTCCGTGCTGCCGTTCCTCGCTGGCAGCCTACCCTTCGGCCCACTCGTCTGCTTCCTCCCCGCAGACGCCCAGGTCTCGCAGAAAACGCTCCAGCCGGTCCCGGGAGGATTACTACGAGCCTGCAAGCAATCAGCTCACGCCTGCACAAGCCTTTTACAAGATGTTAGGGATTATTATCGTGCCACCTGACTCACCCAGCATTTCCACATCACAGCAGGAGCAGCCACAGAGTCCTCCCTCGTCATATTCCGCCAGCGCCGCTCCCTCTTCAACAGGGAGGCAGCGAACACGCAGCCAGCACTCACAGCTCCAGCAGGAGCCTGGGATTCAGCTCAAACAACCGCCTAGGGTGAGTGACAGAGTCTCCCTTCATTCGCCTTTTTTGTCAAGGGATAGACAGACTGTTTCCCCCAAAGCTGCGAACGCCAGCTACATGAACACTACAGCTCGTGTTTCTCCGGTTCGGGAAAATAAGAGTTTTCGTTTTAAGAATGACTATTTTCCCATTGGTTCAGAAGACTGTGCGCCTGATGTTTTTTCAGATCCAGGAGTTAAGACTGTTCCGTCTGGATCTGTTTATTCTGGAGCTATGTTTATTCAGTCAGCTGCCCGTCCGCTTTCAGCTCAGTCTCCAGTGTCCCCTGCTCGGCAGCCACCTGTAGCTCAGTGTCCTGTGTTTCCTGCTCAGAAGCCGCCTGTAGCCCAGACACCAACTCCACCACCACCACTTTCGCCTCAAGCTCAGTTAGCCGCCCGGCCTCAAGCTCAGTTAGCCGCCCGGCCTCAAGCTCAGTTAGCCGCCCGGCCTCAAGCTCAGTTAGCCGCCCGGCCTCAAGCTCAGTTAGCCGCCCGGCCTCAAGCTCAGTTAGCCGCCCGGCCTCAAGCTCAGTCTCCAATTCCACCACCGTCGTCATCCCAACCATTGTTTCAGTCACCCTCAGTTCAGCCTCCTGTTCAGCAGCCACTAGCCCTGCACCCTGTGTCACTTGCTACCCCGGTACAACAAGCTCAGTCAAATCAATCTAAAAGGAACTGTGTTTCATCAGTTTGTTCTAAGCAGAGCAACAAACCTCATGATAATGTAATCATTCCTAAAAAGCTGGTCAGTTCAGAGACTGTGACGCGCTCCAGGGCCTCCCCAGAGGCTGAGTTTCAGCCCTCAGCCTACTCTGGACCCCTGGAGGCTAGGAACCCAGCTGAGGACTGCACCCGGCTGTCACTGCCTGAGCAGAGTCAATGCTCTGGGCGGCTGAAGTCTGCTATGTGTTTGCCAGAGGCCCGTGCGCCTGCTGGTCCTGTTCTGTCCCTGCCAGAGGCCCGTGCGCCTGCTGGTCCTGTTCTGTCCCTGCCAGAGGCCCGTGCGCCTGCTGGTCCTGTCCTGTGTGTTCCAGGGGCCCCTGTGCCCACTGGTCCTGAGACTGTTCTCGCTGGAGGGCCCGAGGAGCCCGTCCAGCCTCCTTCCTCGTCAGCTGGGGGGCCCGAGGAGCCCGTCCAGCCTCCTTCCTCGTCAGCTGGGGGGCCCGAGGAGCCCGTCCAGCCTCCTTCCTCGTCAGCTGGGGGGCCCGAGGAGCCCGTCCAGCCACCAGCTGCTCCACCAGCAGCCTTGTCCACGCTTGCAGCGGCAGTTTCATCCATGCCGCCGCCTGCTGCAGCGCCTCCGTCTCCAGCTTCCACGCCAGCTGCAGCATTCCGTGTCTTCAGCTTCCACGCCAGCTGCAGCCTCCATGTCTTCAGCTTCCACGCCAGCTGCAGCCTCCGTGTCTTCAGCTTCCACGCCAGCTGCAGCCTCCGTGTCTTCAGCTTCCACGCCAGCTGCAGCCTCCGTGTCTTCAGCTTCCACGCCAGCTGCCGCCTCCGTGTCTCCACCCATGCCGTCGCCTGGCTCGGCTCCGGCTTCAGCATCACCCACGCCTGGTCCGGCTCCGGCTTCAGCATCACCCACGCCTGGTCCGGCTCCGGCTTCAGCATCACCCACGCCTGGTCCGGCTCCGCCTTCAGCTTCGCCTGGTCCGGCTTCGCCTTCAGCTTCGCCTTCAGCTTCATTCGCTTCGCCGGGTCCAGCCTCCGCAGCCGCTTCAGCGTCGTCTGGTCCAGCCTCCGCGTCCTCATCCTCGTCTGGTCCAGCTCCCGCATCACCAGCTTCGTTTGGCCCCGCCTCTGCATCAGCCTCACCTGGTTCAGCCTCCGCATTCGCTTCAGCGTCGCCTGGCCCAGCTTCGGCTTCAGCCTCTGCCTCATCTGATCCAACCTCCACTTCGCCTGGGGCTGCAGGGGCCACGCAGCCTTCGGGTCCCCTCCTACCACCTCCACATTGTCGGTCATCTGCCAGGCCGCTTGTTGGGCATCATCACCACCGTGGCCGCCCTCCGGACTTCTGTTGCCGCCACTGCCTTCCGCGTGGCCGGCCTCCAGGCATGCATTCCCGCCGCCGTTGCCGTCCGCACGGTCGGCCCCCAGAAGTGCTTCCTCGCCGCCGTTGCCGTCCGCACGGTCGGCCCCCAGAACTGCTTCCTCGCCGCCGTTGCCGTCCGCACGGTCGGCCTCCAGAACTGTTTGCCCGCCATCGCCATGTGCACGGTCGGCCTCCAGAACTGTTCGCACGTCGCCACTGTTGCCGTGTGCACGGTCAGCCCCCTGGACTTTTTGTAGACTCTTGGTGAGCTCTCGTTTCGTTTTTGATATGCTTTCCTGCGTTTTTTGGACTCTGGTGCTCCTTGTTTTTTTTTTTTTTTGCTTGGGCCTGTCCCTCCATCCTGGACCCCCTCCGCCCGCCCTGGCCTGGTGCTTTGTTGTGCTTTTTTTGTTTGGGGCTGGCGGGAGTCAGCCCTTAGAGGGGGGGTACTGTCACGGTTCTGGGTCCGTTGGACCCAGTATTTTGAGTTCATTATGTTTTGGTACTTTTGCATCATGGATTTTCCTTTATGTTTCTCTGGTACTTGGTGTTTCAGTTATCTTGGTGTTTTTCAATATTATGATTTATGATCTGATACTGTTGTGATTATGATTATCATTTAGTAGCCTTTGGTCAGTGTCAAGTCTGTCTCTGTCTAGTCTGTGTCTTAGTAAAGTGTGTTTTGTTTCCTGTTTTACTTTGAAGGTTCTTGTTCCTGTCTGATGTTAGTATGTGCAGCTTTGTTCCCCCTGTCTCGTTAGCCCTGATCTCTCCCAGCTGTGTCTCCCTCCTGTTGCCGATTTCCCCGTTACTACCCTGTGTATATAAGCCCTGTGTTTTCCCATGCTCAGTGTCGCGTCGTACCATCAGTTTATGCCTGTGTGTTCTTGGTCTCAGTGTTCCGTCCTCACTTTATGTTTGTTTTCCTGCCAGCAATAAAGCTGAGGTTTTTTGAGTTACATTCCATTTTCCGAGTCCTGCATTTGGATCCTCATCTCTGCCTGCCCGCACACAGAGCCTTGACAGACGCTCTGTGAAATATTCAGAGTCACTTTGAGCTTTTTCCTTTTTCTGTCATGAAGACAGCTGAGACTGGTTGGAGTCTCCAGGTCCTGCTGACCTTTCACTTTATTTGATAAATGCTTTGTGAGGCATGGATGGGCCTCACTTTAGACCAGCTCACACAAGACACATCACTAACAACCAGTAACTGCCTGAATTAACCAGGAATATCTGTGATACATGTAAAACTTTAGATTCTTAATCCATCATTGAAAACATATCAAACTGCTGTCATTAAACATGTTATATATGAGCTTATTAAGCAACACTTAACATTTATATCCATGTTTATGAATGACATACCAAGGAGGAGAAATGCTTTATAAATGATGAAATAAGTATTAACTAACACCTCACTAATGCTTAAGAGTGTGTAGCTATTATAAAGTGTTAGCAGTAAAACACTAAATATGAACAATATAGAAACACACAGAGTGGAACAACAACATCTACACTTGATATCTTGTACAACAGCAGCTTCACCTGCTGCTCACATCACACACGTGGAAATCACACTTATTCTACATCTGCAGGTGGAGACACAAAGTGATGAAGACTCTCTGCTGTCTGAAGTCTTCACTTGTTGCTCAATGTAAAGCTGCTAACATGATCATCATGCTCAGTGAAATTCACTGCAGTCAAACACAGCTAACTGTGAAAATCTGTCTCCTTTCCTTTTGAAATGCTGTTTGTTTACTGATGTGATGGCCAGCCACACATGGTAAGCTCCACACCTCACCACTAGTTGCTCCACTTTAGTTTAATTTGCAGTCACTACTTCAAATATATAATACTTGTTGTCAAATATATTGCTCCTTTATTAATTTTTTGTCCATCACACTTTCCAGTGTTTAGATGGAGTGCAAATATGCAAGGTCAAAGTTCTGTTTTATGTTATATTAATATTGTCGCGCTGACCTAGTAGGTGTGGCTGTTACTCCTCTCTTCCTCCTCCTGCCCACTACCTGCTCTGTGCTGCTGCCTGCGCGTGGCCGCTGATTAGACCTTGTGTGCAATCTACAACTAAGCGCGGCCTGGTGCGCGCCGCTCCGCCAGGTGAGCTGAATTAGAGCAACCAAGGGCTGGCGTGCCTAGTAGACCATAAAATGCATGCAGCAATCAGCAATCAGCAATAGGGCGACCGTGGCTCAGGGGGTTGGGAATTGCATCTGTAACCGGAAGGTCGCCGGTTCGATCCCTGGGCTCTCTGTCCTGGTCGTTGTGTCCCTGGGCAAGACACTTTACCCTACTTGCCTACTGGTGTTGGCCAGAGGGGCCGATGGCGCGATATGGCAGCCTCGCTTCTGTCAGTCTGCCCCAGGGCAGCTGTAGCTACAACTGTAGCTTGCCTCCACCAGTGTATGAATGTGAGAGTGAATGAATAGTGGTATTGTAAAGCGCTTTGGGTGCCTTGAAAAGCGCTATATAAATCCAATCCATTATTATTATTATTATTATTATTTGACCCGGGTGCGACATACTGAGAGGACAGCAAATGAAGCACAATCCACTTTCCACTGTGAGGAAGACTTTGAGCTAGACGGGCTATCGGTAAGCTCTTGGACTCATATTTGCTGCTTATATGTTGGGGAACTATGGAAGCTCAATTGTGGAAATGTATTTATGCTTTGGGAAATAGTTACTGCATTTAAGTTCAAAAAATTATATTGATATTAAAATTAATGTTTAAGTTTGAGTAAATTGTTTATGTAGATAGTGTTTCCCACATATTTATGTTAATTAATACTAAAAATAGTTACCCCAAATCCTTGGTTAAATCTTAAAACTAGTGTAAATATGTTTGGTTTGATTTAAGGAAAATAATTCTTTGTAAAAGAAAATCCTTGGTTAAAGTCTTTATTAAAATATTTGCAAACTCTAAAATGTATACTTTAAAAATGTAATTGTTTATAAAAAGTGTAAAAATGCAAGGTAGACATTTAAGAACCACAGTTTATTTCATCTTCGTTGTATGAAATTACTCAGCTCTGTGATTAAAAACCAATGAATGTAAAACTAACTTAAACTGGGTTAAATGATAGTTTAGACAAAAGTATTTAGCTTTAGCTATGTTACGTGGCTTTATTGAAGTGTATATTTTTGTTATTTCATTTGTCTTCTGTATAATGCATTTAATTTATCTGATTAATGAAATGTTCTTTATTTTTTGTGTTGAAAGGTTTTTCACCTACTACTACCTATCTACATATCTATCTATATCTATCCACCTATCAGCTATCTAACTAGCTGGTCAAAATAAAGTGAGTGAAATTCAAAGTCTGGTCTTTTTCAAGTGTGGGCACCTCACAAACAGAGAACACTTGACAAATACATCTTTCTTTATTTGAGGTACCTGATGTTTTGGCTTCTCCTTTCTGGTTGGCAAAGTGTAACACTGGTGGTGCAATACTAGTAGTGGGCATGTAAGACCTGTTAGTGCTACTTCTAGCCTTCTTTGCATGTAGTACAGGCAGTATAGTTACCTTTAACCACAGTACGAGGACAGAAGGGAAATATGGGCCAGATCAGACAGGTTCTAGATTCGTAGGAGCCAAGGGTGTATGACTACAGAGGACTTGTACGCAGTAAGTGTAGAAAACACAATTGCATTTATTGACAATTATTAAAGTTTGGCAGGTTATGCACATTTAACAAAAGTAGAGTGCGCTTCTTGAAAACAAAATAAAATAAACCCCACAAATGGTCGACCTAAGGATATATTGTTTTTTGTGTCTTTTTTTAAAGTCAATTTCAGTCTGTCAATGTTCAATAGTCACTCAGTGTGTTTGTAACCAGTCGGGTTACAATCTACCAGTTCATCCGGCTCTTGGGCTGGGCTCGCCATCCAGTACTGGAAAAGGGATCCTCGATTCTTCTCAGGTCCTCAAAACCAATCCAATCCAAATAAGCAAAGGGAAAAAACCTGACCATGTGAAGCAACAAATGCTACACAGGGCTTCACAGTGCTCACGCTGGCTCAAGGCCTCTGGAATACAGTATCACTCTTATTATTCTCACCGAAAAAAGGACTTTTACTATCCAGCTATCTTCTTCGCCGCACGGGTTAACGGATCTTTCATCGTCTGTGTCTCTGGCGTATCTGACTGGCACACGAAGGCACACAGGTGTCTGAGCAGCGCACATAAAATGGGGGAGGGTCAGACCGGCCAATCATTGGTTGCTCAGTGGATCTAACAAACGCACTCTAAAGGACAAAGTCCTGCCCCCACACCATTTATATATTACATATACATACGTACATATTAATTAAAGTTATGTTTACATGCTCTTCATCAGTATTTATTATATTTAACTGTGTTTTTATCAATATTTATTCCCATTGTGAGAGTATGAATATTTATACTTTTAATCCCGTTTTAACACTGTGTTACAAAAGTGCTGTGGGATCTGAAGTACTGCTGACAGCCTAATTGGACTAAACCACATGCTTCATTGTGTGGGGGTGTTTCAAGTTTGTTTAATTGTTTTGTGTTACTGGGTTATATTGTAGGCATTTTGTTTTCCCCTGGTCTCTCATTTGGTTTAGCTGAACTAGTATTTAAGTTCCCTCATGTGTCATTTCAGGAAGTCAGTTTGTCTTATGTTTGTTTGAGTTTTTGTTAGTTGTTATTTTGACTTGACCTCTTTTATTGGTCTGCCTGTTTAAGTGTTGGCATGTCAATTATTTTTCATATTTTTTGGTCAATTAAACCCCATTTTTGAATTAAAACCCGTGTCCTCTATGCCTTACTGCTTGGTCCCTGAAAACTGACAACAAGAAACTGAAAGAGTCGATCAAATATAACAGCAGCAACAATAAAACTTAAGCATGATTCCATCGTACTGAATCCCCAAAGTTTAAATATGAAACAAATGAAAAAGGAATATTACCAGAATATTGCAAATATGAAAAAAACCCTGAGGATTAAATAGTCTACATTTTTTTCTTTGTTTAAAATTACATATTTCCTTATACAGATTTAATCATGTAAAGAACATTTCATTTACCTGAGCTGTGAGATGTAAGGCAGACACTGCAGGAAACTCCTCACTTCACTCTCTTCATGTGAGCAGTCTGTCAGCTCCACTTGTTTCTTCTCTGGTTGGAGTTTCAGCACTTCCAGGAGGATGGAGGTCTTTCTCTCTGAGAGCTTTATGGACCAGACTGCAGGAGCTGACTGGAAAACTGACTGTAATGATGGAAGGACACTCAAGCCTGTTTTAGTCTCATAGTCATTTACATGGGAGCACAGATCCAGCAGGAAATCACACTGATATGCGTCATCATCATCATCATCAATGAAAGGGAAAGTTCCATGTTTGCACACTGATGATAACAGCTCCAGTATCTTCTCTCCTGTCTGCTGTTCTCTCTCTGCTGCTGCACAGAACAGATTCACAAAGAACTTTGTTCTGTCTTCATCTGATGTCTTTGTATCAACACTGGAACAATAAGGAAACATTTAGTGATGATTTGATCTCAGCTGCATAAAAACAACTACACACTACTGATGGATCAAATCCTTGTTTCACTCAGTGACACACAAATCACTTTGTAATGTTTGTGTTTAATCTGGATCTTTGTTGATTTTCTCTCTTCAGTAAAATGAAACTATAATAAAAATCAGAGACTGTTTATTACTTTGTAAGTCAGCAAACTTGTAAATTGAGCAGAGGATCAAATAATTATTTCCTGCGCTGTAAAAAGGTAGAATACTCTGTGTGAGAACAGCTGTGATAGTGTTGTATTAATTCATATATTTCAGAGTATTTTGAGAGTTGTCCATGTGTGTCCTGTATATAATCAAAGTCCATTTAAAGCCATCTTCCATCAGAGCAGCTGAACATTTTTTTAGACTGTTCCTGACTCACAACACAAACATTAATCCTGTGTGTGAAATCACTGCGTACTGAACTGTAACTGTCATTTATTTGCTGTCTGACTTTAGAGAGTAAAACACTAAATATCAACAATATAGAAACACACAGAGTGGAACAACAACATCTACACTTCATATCTTGTACAACAGCAGCTTCACCTGCTGCTCACATCACACACGTGGAAATCACATATTTACTAACATTTGCTGAGCCATTAATTTAAATTTTGATTCATTTACTTTTGAAAGTTTGCAAAATTATATTACATTAATATTTTCTGCAGCTGAAGAAGAGTCTTAAACACAAAGTGGATCATGTTGAGCCTCCTGTCAGAGTGTTTAGTTTCACCAAAGCAGCTCTCTTTGTACCTGGCTATATCACCATGGTAACAGATGCTGAACACACAGCCTGGTTTAGATCAGGTTATGTTCAGAGTTTCAGATTAAAATCAGCTGTAAGTGCCACATTTTCTCTGATTCTGTTATTTCCAGTCTGCTCTGAGTGTGATGTAGAGTCTCTGCTGAATCAGTACGTGTTATATATACAACCTGTTGATCTGTATCAGTCTGACTAACAGCACTGAATGAAGCCCAGCTGTAAAGTTACAGCAGCACAGTCTGTGTGTCACATGGTCACACAAGTTTACATGTATGCAGCTGCTGATGCAGTGTGAAACAGATGTGGAGCCTAATCTGCTGTTTAGTCCATTTATCACAGAGAAGATCCCACCAATAATATGAACTTCACTTTGATGTGGTGACAAACTAAAGAGGTTTCCTCGTCTCCTTCATCAGATTGTGTGTCAGACCTGAATGCAGCGAGTAACCTTTAATCTTTAAATGGATCAAGGTTAAAGTCTCACAGCTCTAATGTGCAGCTGTCAGCTTACAAATAAACTGCAGCACAGAGCGCTCAAACACATATATTCATTCATTCATTCACTTCATAGATCTTTATCATCCATTCATGTGATCATGTTTCTGACTGATGAAGGTGGCATTCGATTGGTCCATTTGGTGTGGAAGAAGAGACAAATCAAACTCCTCCTTTTATGTGAGTGTGGACAGAGACTGAAGCTGAGTGAACACAAAGTTTTGAGCCCACATTGTGACAGCTGTTATCTCTGACTGCAGCTTTAGGTTTCATCAAGCCAGCGAACACAAAGAAAGCCTGGTTATGATGAACCTGCTTCATTGTTCAGCCCTCTGTGCAGCAACAGACGCTTGATCCTGTTTTATCTTAAAGTTGATGTGACATGTTCTTGTCCTTTTAACATGGCTGTGTTATTGTTACTGTTTGATTCTTATTAAACATCATTTCATTATTGTCACACAGACAGAAGACTGTCACATGTTTCAAAGTGGAAACTGACTGATTTAGTAAGTCAGACAGTGAAGCTTCAAAAACAGCTCAGCTCTTTCATTTGAATGTTCACGGGACTAAAAACTCAAGTGAGTGTTAACAACAAGTCAGTAAGAAGAAGAAAACATTGAACCCTGATCTTTAGTCAATTTACAACATTTGTGTGAAATGAAGGATCAATGTGGATAAAACTAATGTGGCACTATAAAACTGATAGCAGAGAAATATTACATTAAAAATCATAGAACGGAAAATATTTTCACTGTTGATTTCAGTAAGCATCTCATCTTGTGTTGATTTAATCATGTGAAGAACATTTTATTTACCTGAGCTGTGAGATATAAGGCAGACAATGTCGACAAAACGTTTTGCACCGTCAAAGGCACCTGCGGTAACACCCAAAAGGCAGAGGACGACGCTAACCATCGCACAAAAAGTTGGATTTCTGGACATGCTAAAGGAAGGTAGAAGTTTCCGTATTTTTCGGACCGTAAGGCACACTGGATTATCAGGTGCGTTAAGTGAAACAAAACAGTCAGATAAGACTTTAAGAGTCTTTAGAGAAGAGAGAAAAGTGTGAAAATGTTCATGCCTGTCTGAGAAAACTGTGTAAAGTGTGTAGTGAGGGGCTTTAAAGCCTTAAAACATCTATAATAATTGTAAAAAATAAAGTTGGCTACTTCGTGGATTTCACCCATCGCGGGTTATTTTTAGAACGTAACTCCGGCGATAAATGAGGGAACACTGTAATTAACATATTGCTTCATTGGTTAACCATGCAAAGCAATAGTCCTGCAATTCATCTGAAGGTGCAATACTGTATGAAAATAATCTACCATAGTTTATGGTTTATTCATGATATCTGATAAAAATTGTGGACCTTTTATGAACCAATAAGCTGATTGTGATTCAATAAATTACATTCCATGATTAAGCAGCGCTGTAAAGAATATTGTTAGAAACTAGAATTAATGGTTTGTGCTTGTTCTGGTTAAAGCACTTGCATTATTTACATATGGCCATATACATAACTATGGAATGTGATTTTAATCAGTGATAGCGCTGTTGTTTACAGGCTTGGTTTTTTGTGAGATCGTGAGACCTGGATTTCTTCCTTGCCAAGGGAGACGGTGAGCTTCTCCCTTTGAAAGAACCATAGCCATTCCAGGTTGCTCTTCCCTCAAGCACAATTGCAACAGTGCGGTCGGACGAAATCGCACCAATCACAGACATCTGACCTTCTGGATTTCACTTAACTAAACACTGACTATTAAGCCGGCATGACAGACATATGTGAGCTCAGATATGATTCTGGGGTATTACTGTTATTGCTATTATTGTATTCTATTTTCATATTGTCATTCCTGTTTATGAAATTGATGTTTAGTACAAGTCAAAACAGTTTTACCTGTGACTCCAGTCATTCTTCTGCACCTTAGTCCTCCTATGACTCTAGCTTGTGGCCCATTTTCCTTTTACTTTAACTTCCCCTCCCCTATCCTTTAGTAGCCTACATAGATCAAAACTAATAAAAATAAAACTGATAACAGAGCAATTACAAATGCATACAAGGTACAAGTTACAATTAAGTTATTATTGATAGAAAGTAAAATATTTCCAGTGTTGTTTCAGGGAGCACTTCATTTTATGTAGAGTTACTCATGTGAAGAACATTTCATTTACCTGAGCTGTGAGATATAAGGCAGACACTGCAGGAAACTCCTCACTTCACTCTCTTCATGTGAGCAGTCTGTCAGCTCCACTTGTTTCTTCTCTGGTTGGAGTTTCAGCACTTCCAGGAGGATGGAGGTCTTTCTGTCTGAGAGCTTTATGGACCAGACTGCAGGAGCTGACTGGAAAACTGACTGTAATGATGGAAGGACACTCAAGCCTGTTTTAGTCTCATAGTCCTTCAATTTGGAATAGAGATCCAGCAGGAAGTCACTTTGACACTTCTTTCCATAATCACTCAAGTTTATGTTCCCATAGGGGAATGTTTGATATGTGCACACTGATGATAACAGCTCCAGTATCTTCTCTCCTGTCTGCTGTTCTCTCTCTGCTGCTGCACAGAACATATTCTCAAAGAACCTGATTTTTTCTTTGTGTGACCACCAAGCATCAACACTGGAACGATAAGAAGGAAACATTTAGTGATGATTAGATCTAAGGTGCAGAAATACAACCACACACTCACTATAGAGCTGCTACCATCATCATCATCATGCACAGTAAAGTTCAACAAAGTCAGGAGATAAAGTGCAGCTTCATGTAACTCGTTCATTTACTGAGTTACTCACTGAAGGACTCATTGAGTTTGCTTTCATGTTGTTTCCATGGCGATGATGGATTCAGGTGTAAAGGATGTTTCTGACTGCATCACTGCAGCATAGAGATGGTTCACAGCTGCTTTGATTTTGAAGCTGCTCATTTTCAAAAAGCCACAAACAGTTTGAACTTTGACTTTAAACATTTGATGTCACGTTGTTGTTGTTTTAAGAGCAGCTTTAAACAGGACTGACTTGTCAGCACTGAGCTACGTTCTTCTTCTTCTTCACATCATTTCATGATTCTGCTGCAGGTCAAACATGCAAGTTTCCATCAAACACGTGTGTGCACTCCAACACTCTCCTCTCTGCTGCATGAGCTCAGTCACATGCTCACCTTCATTCACACAACTTATATCAGCTTATTGAATTTAACATGAAATCAATTCATTTCTTCACCTATCAAATCTAAATCAAATTCAACCTTTCTGATGAGAAACTTCATATTTCAGATCCTGTTTCATCTGAGATTTATAGAAAATATGAAGCTTCATAGCAACAAACAGCTGAACAAGTCAGTGAAACACAGTAGTGTACTGAGCACGTTTCCCTCTGAAATATGACAGAGTCTGAATACATTTACAATATGATCCATGTAGATAAAGTCACAAATATGATGCTGATGACAAACAAATAGCACAAAACAAAATCACCACTTTACAATTTATGGAGCTTCAAATATTTCCATCACTTCTTTTCACAGCACATCTTTTCTTACAGATATTTGACTCATGTGAAGAACATTTAATTTACCTGAGCTGTGAGATATAAGGCAGACACTGCAGGAAACTCCTAATTTTACTCTTTTTATGAGTGTACTGTGTCAGCTCCACTTGTTTCTTCTCTGGTTGCAGTTTCAGCACTTCCAGGAGGATGGAGGTCTTTCTCTCTGAGAGGTTTATGGACCAGACTGCAGGAGCTGAAAAAACTGACTGTAATGATGGAAGGACACTCAAGCCTGTTTTAGTCTCATAGTCCTTCATATGGGAGCACAGATCCAACAGGAAGTCTGGTTGATATTTCTTCATATCGTCATTCATGTATGCATCATCAAAAGGGAATGTTTGATATGTGCACACTGATGATAACAGCTCCAGTATCTTCTCTCCTGTCTGCTGTTCTCTCTCTGCTGCTGCACAGAACAGATTCTCAAAGAACCTGATTCTGTCTTCATCTGATGTCTTTGTATCAACACTGGAACAATAACAGGGAAAAATTCAGTGATGAACACATCTTCCATCAGAGCAGCTGAACACTGTTTTACACTCTTACTACACAAACACTCATCCTGCTCTAACACATCTTCTACATCTGCAGGTGGACACACAAAGTGATGAAGACTATTGCCTGAAATTTTCATCTGCTGCTCACTATAGAGCTGCTACCATCATCATCATGCTCAATGTTTTGTTCCCTCTGCTGCTCTATTGATGAGATTCATCAAGAGATCAGAAAGATCTTTAAAGTCAGAGTTTTAATTCAATGTAATAATTTCTGAATGACACATTCGAAGTTAAAGACAGATGAAATATAGATGTGGGCATAAGTAAATTAATATGCATATAAGCAGTATACCTGAGTGAGTGGATGTTGGGTAAAAACTGTAAGAGAAACTCGCTGACAGATTGGTCAACGGAACTTCTGTGCTCCCAGTGGAGGCAGACTTTAACCTTTTCTGCACTTTTCTGCAGGACTTTTCCAGCTTGGTCATAGAGTTGTGGCTGACTGTTTACTGAAAGGTGCAGCTGGTTCTCAGCAAAGCAAAGTAAGCTGATGTAATCCACCTCCACCTCGCTGAGAAGACAAATGGTCCAAAGCTGCCATGATAACTGGAAACTGGAAATTTATTGGAGAGCTTCATATTAATTGACAAGTAATGAGAAGTTAACAACCATAAAGTCTCTTGATGGTTGTTAACAACTGTTTTAAAAGAAATTGTTTTAAAACAAAAAAAAGCCAAGAAAATAAGAGTCCACAAAATAGGTATGTTTATGTTATGCTTGTTATCGCCTAAACTGAATTAAAATGTTTGCTTTTTTCATTCTAGTTTCCACATCTCAACACCAAGACTCAACTGCAAGAGTCTGCATAGACAACTCAGATTCACCACAAGTGTGCTGTTAACATGTACAGGCAGGGGTGTCCAAATCCAGGCCTCGAGGGCTGGTGTCCTGCAAGTTTTACATGTGTCCTTGATCCAACACAGCTGATTTTAATGGCTAATTTCCTCCTCAACATGTCTTTAAGTTCTCCAGGCCTGGTAATGAATGAATCATTTGATTCAGGTGTGTTGACCCAGGGTGATATCTAAAACCTGCAGGATACTGGCCCTTGAGGCCTGAAGTTGGACTCCCCTAGGGTACAGACTAATGCACAGAACTTTAGTTTGTACTTTGTAATTTTTGCTTACCCTTAGTTTGGCCACTGACTTAAAAATCTGCAATCTTGTGTTATTATCCTTGGTCTGTCTTTTTTTTTTTTTTTTTTTTTTTTAGGCACACTAACATATTTAATGTATCAATAGTTAATTATTTTTTCACAGAGGTTAGAAAATTATTCTTAATATTATTATCCTGATATCACTTCAAAGTTTCCCCCAAGTTCTTATGCTCATCTTAGGCAACCATCTTATAAAAAACTGTTTTAGTTTAATTTTTATTATTTGGGGAACAACGAGACAACTTTTAAAAGAGGAATAGTTTTACAAGTGGAGCTCACTTACTTTTTTCTCCTCCTTATCTTTTCTGTCAATCTTTTCACTAACTCTGCATTTGGATAGGGTCAGTGTCACTACGGGTAGCATGAGGAGATACCTGGAACCTGCAGAGGTTGCACAGATAGTCTTCCTAAGAAGAATATTTCAACTTTACAACTTTTGCAAAACTCGGCAGCTCGTGTGCTGACGAAGACCAGAGGGCGGGCCCACAATACACCGGTTTTAGAATCGCTGCATTGGCTCCCCGTGTGTTTCAGGATCGATTTTAAAGTTCTTTTATTGGTTTTTAAATGTCTTAATGGTCTCGGGCCTTCTTATCTCTCAGATCTGCTTTTACCATATGAACCCTCGCGGACCCTGAGGTCCTCTGGTACTGGCCTTTTGATTGTCCCTAAAGTCAGGACACATACTCACGGAGAGGCAGCTTTTCAATGGTATGGTACTCATCTGTGGAACAGCCTGCCGGAGGAGCTCAGGGCCGCAGAGAACGTACATATTTTTAAGAACAGGCTCAAGACCACCTTTTTAATTTAGCTTTTACTTAGCGTTTATTTATTTTATGCTTATTCTATCCTGTTATTTTATTATTAATTTAGGCTTTACCTAATATTTATTGATTTTATTCTTATTCATTTTTTAATCTTCTTACTCTATTTATATTTATATTGTATCCCGTTCTTATTTATTTTATCATTTTACCCTGTATATATAGCCTATTGTGTCATATCTCCAGTGTTTCCTCAGAGGGGGCTCTCTGCACCGGGGCTGTGATCGAGCCGGCTCCCGGTGCAGACGGCTCCCTGTTATAGTGTTTCCTCACTTGGCTCATGTGAACCCAGCCCAATTTTTACTCTTTAAGTGCGCGTGTGTGTCTGTGTGTGTGTGTGTGTGGGGTGGGGTGGGGTGGGGTGGGGTGGGGGGGGGTGGGGGGGGATATGTGTGTATTTACATCATTTATGTTAATGAGAGTGTGGGGAGTGAGTTGGAGGGTGGGGTGGGCTGCTTTTAACTATGTAAAGCACTTTGTGCTACATTTTTTGTATGAAAAGTGCTTTATAAATAAAGATTGATTGATTGATTGATAGATAGATAGATAGATAGATAGTCTAGCCTCTCCAGGATTGCACATCAATATGTGCCATTCCCAAAAGGTTTTCTGTGTCTCCCAGGCGAGTCCCAAGTTCATAGAGAAGATTCCAAGAGTTAGGTAGTTACCTAGGAGAGCTGGACAGGACCCTAGAAGGTCCTTAACCCATCTGCAGGACTGGAATCTGCTCCTTTTTGCAAGGAGAAACAGGATGGAGACTGCTAGTGCCCTAGATAAATAACCTCCACCAGGGCCCTGGAGGGAATGTCTCTGACCAAACAAACAATCAGAAATAGACCTCAGGGCCTGAAATCATCTAGTGGGCCTCACTGCCTGGCACCAAGGACCCAATTGCCATCTGCTACTGGTGCCCTGTTATTTTCAAAGATGGGAGCAGTATCACCCTGAGCACATATGACAAACATGAAGGGGTCTGGAGAAGCTGTGGAGAACATTATGCTGTTTGTAACTTCGTTCAGAATGACCAGTTTGGTGGTGGGTCAGAAATGATCTGCACAACCCTCTACAGGCTAGGCAACTACACCCTGACTACCACAAGGTATCAGGAGGAAACTCCTGAACCCTGAACCCAATGTCAGACCCCGCATTGGTGCACTGGGTCCTGGGCTCCTCCTTCTGTACGACAACGTCCAGTTTCATGTGGCAAAAGCATGCAGGTAGATCCTAGAGGATGAAGAAATTGATACTATTGACTGGCCCCTGACTTGTTCGACCTAAATCTAATAGAACATCACTGAGACATTATGCTTTGGGGCATCCAGCATCACCAGATAAGAGTTTGACCATCACTTTGTTTTGTCAACATCAGCTCAAGTGTGAAGCAAGGTGGTAGCACTATGATGATTGCTAATGGTTTAGTTTTAAAAAAGGCATCATGAATGTGTGAATTTATTACATTTTACATTTTAAATGAAAATCTCAGATACACATATGTCTTTTATATGGAGAGTGATGCAAAGTATTTGTACTTTGGAAGTTCTGACAAAAATGAAGAAAATAATAAAGGCATTAGAATGACAATGGCAAAAAAAGAAGCATGGAGACCTTCAGACTTACAGCAAGTTAATTTAAGTAGATTTTATGTGACCTTTAGCTTATATTCATAAAATTAAGGACTGATTTTAGCTTGTCTACCTCAGAGAATGTTTTCTAGTATTAAAAGCAGAGATGGGCAGTAACGCGTTACTTGTAACTTACTTGTAACTTACTTGTAACGCGTTACTGTAATCCGATTACTTTTTCCAAGCAACGAGTAAAGTAAGGGATTACTATTGCAAAAACGGTAATTAGATTACCGTTACTTTCCTGTAGGAACGCTGCGTTACTGCGTTACTAAAACCGTGATTTGTTTGCGAGAATGTCTCATGACAGTGACGTAAGCAAGTGCCACGTTCGTGACAACAGCTGTGTGCAGATCAACAATGGATAATATATCGAGTGCGGGAGAGAGTATGAGCGTGCAGCGTTTAAAGCGTGGAAGTACTGACCTTACTTTAAGTTTGATTCCATAAAAAGTGACAAAAACATTAGCGTCCGTTGTGCGTGGGAAGAAAACTTCTTTTTACAGCGAAAAAAACCCCTAAACTTCCAAGCAAGCACCGAGTGCGCTACGACGTAATGGGAAACTCACAGAGAAACTCGCGGATTCTTCCACTGACCGCTGCGGCACACCTGCACCAGGGTAAACCTCCGCCTACCCTACTACTGCTTTACAGGTGAAAATAGAGCAAAAGGACCGCTAGTCTTTGACATTATTTATTTTCTGCTGTGTTTTACTTGCATCTATTTGAAAGAGTGAGTGTAAACACAAAAAAAAAATTATTTTATGTGCTGGAATGTGCAGAAAATAGGTTTAAATGTTAAACTAATTTCTTCCAGTCAGAGAATGTTGCATATAATTAAATATTTGCTTGATGCATAAAGTTAAAAGATTAAAACTGATAAAAACAAGTTTTAAAAAGAGACTTTTCCATTTGATTACATTTTGTATGATGGATTATGTAGAAAAAGTAGGATTGGGCTGAAAGATCTATTGCTTTATCACCTATTCAGGTTGTAAATCGTGTTTTTAAAAAGTAACTAAGTAACTAAGTAATTAATTACTTTTGAAAATAAGTAATCAGTAAAGTAACGGGATTACTTTTTGGGGGAAGTAATCAGTTATTAGTTACTGATTACTTTTTTCAAGTAACTTGACCAACACTGATTAAAAGTCAGAAAATGTCAAAAAGTCTACAGATATTTAGATTAAACAAACACGTAAACTATATGTTCTTACTTACCTTTGGAGTTTGCTCAGGCATCCTAGTAATGGTCTTATTCCTTGTTTTGATACTTTTGTCTTTTCCAAGTTCAGCCGTATTTTCCTCTCCTTACTCTGGCTGATTATATAGGACACAGCATAGCATTGCTGAGGATCGAGAGCCTCCCCACTCAGATCAAGACAGTAGTCTAGTTTATCCAGAAGATAAACACAGGCTTCAGCAGACTGAGACTCATAGAGACACTGACATAAGAACAGCAAGTCTATTTCACAGTCCTCAGTGTCACTACGATCTACAAAGGTGGTCACCAAGGGTTTGAAGAACCAGCCAGATGTTTCTCTGAGCTGCTGAGAAGGAATCAGACTTTCTAGCAAATCAGTGTTTTTATCATTTAACAGTCCACACAAAAAGGGGACTAAGTGTTTCATGTGTTTGATGTTGTCAGTCAGACACTGTTGGACAACACTTCTGGTCCGTTCTGGATCCTTCAAGACCCACAGTGCTGCAAAAAACTCTTGAACAGTGTAGTGGAGAAAGGCACACAAGGGTTTCTTTGCAGTTGAGCTGACTTGAGATACACTCCTGCTCAAAAAAGCTAAATAAGCACAGTTTTCTAATTTGGGCAGTGATTTCAGGTTCACATTTTTTCCTTCTGTTGCACAAAAAGCAGCCTCAGATAAAGACAGTACTGCATCCCATTTAGTGCTTTCATTTTCAGATGTCTTGCAAACATTTCTCTGAATGCAGAAATGGAGGATATTGAGGTATATTTCTGTAACTGTGCAGGGATGTGGAGAGAACTCTGAGCCCTCAAAACTAAAGCAGGCAACCACCATCAGAGCGTACATGGGGACGTGGCAAAGAGAGAATAACTCCAAGTTACACAAAACTTTGTTGAAGTGTTCCTCACTCAGATACTTGGATAAGTATTCTCTGATGCCCTGCTCACTGAAGCCTTTCACTTCCACTCTGAGACAGTCCCAACCTAACAGGAAGTCTGCTGACTCCACCTCTGGTCTGCAGGTGATGATGATCTTTGCTTCAGGTAGAAGAGTCTTCTGTATGAGCTTAAACACCACAGAAGTAGAGGGGATATCTGTAACGCCATCAAAAATGATAGTAACATTGTCAGCATTATTCTTTATGTCCTCTAAGACTTTGTCTTTGCCTTCATCTGGTTCATTGAACACACTGAAGAGAAGATCCTCCAGTTTATGGACCTCTGTGATGTTGGGTGTTTCTCTCATATCAAAGTAGAACATGTAATCTAGATCCTTGTTGTCTTTCTCTGACCATAGTTTCAACATCTGATGGACCACACCCGTTTTCCCAATTCCAGGTTTTCCTACCAAAAGGATTTTTCTTTCATACGTTTTCAGCAGTTCACTGGGGGAAGTTTCCTGTTTGTCCTCAGGTATGTAGGCCTTTAGTTTTTTAGTACAAACCTTCCTGCTTTTTTTGATCTTTGACTTTTTTATTTTGGATGGTGAAGCCTGTCCTTGTGTGTCTAACACAAGTGAAGTGTACGACAAAGATGTCTCCTTGTTGAACAAGACTGCTTTACTTTGGATCCATGATGTTTCTGAAATCTTTTGAGTTTCTGATTTCAGCTTTTGCTGGTATCTGTGGCACGGGCTGGGCCCTGAAAGAAAGGAGAAATTAATTAAAAAGTAATTTAGTGATTTAACTCATGTGTCACTGAACAACACTGCATTTTAAATGAGTGTGATCACATTAAAACATGCCACGGACTTCAGTTTGTTTAAAAATACCTTGTAAATACGTTACATCCATGTTGGTGTCCTCCTTGAAGGAAAAGCAGCTGATCCAGTAGTTCAGGTCAAATTTGTCTTTCAAAGAAGAGTCTGTCTCTGTATTTTCCAAAACAGACTGAGCTTTCTGTGGATCTCTTTCTTGTTATGTCAATAATCCTGAGAAACTCATAGCAAGCTGCTTCCCCCTTTTTTATGACAGAGTCCACAATTCTTCTCCTTTTGTCAAAGTCGCCACCATCTGTCTTTATATCACTGACTTCTTCCTCTGAGAAAACTCCTCTCTGGTACAGATTCTCCACAATCACAGCAGTGAGCCTCTTTAATGTTCTCACCAGGTTGAGTCTGGCCCTCCTGACGTACTCCACTGCTGACTGAGATGTACAAGCTATGTTTCCTTTATTTCCTGGATTTCAGTGACTTCTGTTGAAAAAAAAAAAATGAATTTAAACAAAATATATTTCATTTCAAAGATTCAGACTATTAAATATAAAGCATGCCAAAAGAAATAGACTTGATCTCCACCCAACACTAATTTATCTTAGATTGACGTCCCACTGATCACATCCTGTGTCAAACAAGCTGGTTTAAAGAGGGGAGGGACTAAAACTGCATTTAAAACAAACACACACACACAACTGCTTAATTTTAAATTATTAATTAAGAACGACTGCAGAATTTTCTTTTCCACAGTTTTATTTGATGCTTAATTATTGAGGCACTGTTTTATTTTTGATGTTGCTTTTGATCCTAGCACTGCTCGGCTTTGTTTTAAATTGATGTGTCAAGTGTATTTATAATTTATCCTCAGGCTTTGACTTTTTTCCCCTGTGTCTATTGATTTTATATTCTTTGTTCATTGCATGTTTTTTTTTTTGCAAATAAACTTGCAACTCTGGTTTTTGAAGTGCTATGCATTTTCCCATTTTACATCCTCACTACTTACTCAGCACACTGCGAGTCTTAGTGACTTGAGTAGTAATCTCTTTAAACGATTATTTATTAATTCACTCATTTATTTGTTCTGGACTGTTAACAGCTCAGCCATTCTTCAGCAAGATCTACACTGATGTTGGAAACTTACTTCAAATCTATGCCATACATGTTATATATTTTTTTATGAACCATATTGATCGCAACTCTGTTTTTAAAACCTTTTATGCTTTAAGCTGAATTTATATTAACTCCATTTTACAATCAGCCAGTTAAGAATATCTGGTTTCTTAAAAGATTCAAGATTCTTTATTTGTCACATGCATAGTTATATGAGTACAACACGCAGTGAAATGAAATGTTTCCTGAAATGCTCTTCAACTATGCATAAAGAGGACATTATATACAGTAAGTAGTGAATTATATACATTAAGTTCTGGTTTAGGACTCGGATGGCCTGAGGGTAGAAGCTCCTCTTGAGCCTCCCCGTTTTTGCTCGGATGGTGCAGACGGAATCTTCTGCCTGATTGCAGAAGTTGGAACAGTTTGTTGCTGGGATGGGATGGGTCCTTTAATATCTGAACTGCTCTGGACCAACATCTCCTGGTGTAAATGTCTTGTAGGGATGGGAGAGCATTGCCGCATTGATCACTCTCTGAAGAACTTTTTGGTCCTTAACACAGCTATTCACATACCAGGATGTGATCGTCTGTGTGAGGATGCTCTCCACAGTACCTGCATAGAAAATCCTGTGGATCACTGGAGAGACCCCGAACTTCCTCAGTTGTCAAAGATTGTACAGGCGCTGCCTAGCCTTTTTGGACTGGACCTGAAAGGTAATGGAAAAATGGTAAATGGCCTGTATTTGTATAGCGCTTTACTAGCCCCTAAGGACCCCAAAGCGCTTTACACAGTCATCCACCCATTCACACACACACTGGTGATGGTAAGCTACATTGTAGCCACAGCCACCCTGGGGCGCACTGACAGAGGCGAGGCTGCCAGACACTGGCGCCACCGGGCCCTCTGACCACCACAAGTAGGCTACGGGTGAAGTGTCTTGCCCAAGGACACAACGACCGAGACTGTCCAAGCCGGGGCTCGAACCAGCAACCTTCCGATTACAAGGCGAACTCCCAACTCTTGAGCCACGATCGAGAAGATGAGAGTTCTGTAAGTTAGGTACATGTAAACAGTTGTGCCTGAAACAAGTGACTACAAGGCTTTAGTAAACGAGAAGCAGCTATACTCCCCGTGTGTGGTTCAGTGATTCCATTTTTGTTTTTTGAAGATGCAACATTATTTTGGCGATGAGGACATTTAGGGGGAAGGAAGTGGGCAATCGGACACACACACAAAAAAAAGAACAAAGTGATGGGAGTCAGCTACAGATTTCACTAGCTTTCAATGAATGCAAGAGTTTTCCACTGAAAATAGAAGGCAGTAATTTGAAGCGGAAAATGGCTATAATTGGCATGGTAGTAGCGTTCGATCCAAAGAATCAGACTTGGGATGAGCATATGGAAATACTCAAGCAGTTTTTCACTGCTAACTGGATCAAGCAGAAAAGCAAAGAGCTATATTAATAAGTGTCGTCGGAGCAGCGACCTACAGCTTGATGTGAAACCTTCTCAGCCTGGCCAAGCTGAAAGACAAAACCTTCCAAGAGCTGGTACTTCTGAAGAAAAATCACTTTGATCCAGAGCCCAGTGAAACTGTGCAAAGGTATAAATTCGACGATCGCTTCCGCAAGCCATATGAAACTGTCATGGAATATGTAGCGGAGCTGCGTCACCTGGCACAAGATTGTAATTGTGGCAACACATGTTGAGAGATGGGATTGTCTGCAGAATTAGGGATGATTGAATTCAGAGTGTCTCTTAGCATAGAGATGCAAATATGCGGCTTTTCAGAGGTCTTGTTTTGACGAAGTTTACATGCACACGACATCATCCAACACAGGAGCTAGGTCTGCTGGTAAAGTCTTGGTAACGAGCGCCTCATGCTGCAGAAAACAGTGCGTAACAATAACATCTGGGTGTACCGCTTTCACTCTGCTAACGAAACCTTTGGTGCACCCAACCACAGTTGCTGCTCCATCAATGCAGACACTCAGTTTTTCCACTTAATTCCTCCTTGTTCAAGATATTCAGGTGTAACCCAAAAACTTTCCTCTCCTGTTGTTTTTTCTGGTAGTACCTTGCAAAATAGAAAGTCTTCTCTGATAGAGTCTCCATCCACAAAACACACATTGGCCAAGAGTTGGAAATGTCCACTTATGTCCGTAGACTCAACAAGTTGCACCGCAAACTTCTCCAAAACCAAACTTTCAATGTCTGCAGACATGTCATCGATACGTCTGGCAATTGTGTTATCCGAGAGCGGGACTCTGGCTATTTCTTTAACTGCATCAGGGTCAAGCATCTCATTCACAATTGCTTTGCAGGTAGGTAGGATTAAAGTCTCTGCTACTGCGTGTCTTTTTTTGGATTTGGCTATAAGTTCAGCTACTAAGTAGCTAGCTTTGAGAGCTCTTTCAGACACCTTTGTGTTTTTTTCTCATTAAAGTTAGCCATTTCTCAGTGTCTTCACGCAGGCGAACAAAATAGTCTGTGTTCTTCTTTTGAAGTGGGGAATGTTTTGTGTGGAAATAACGTTAAAGCTTGCATGGGACCATTACACTGAGAGCTTTTCCTCACACACCAAACATAACGGAGTCGGTGCAGTCAGATCTCCAGTGAAAGTAAATCAAAACGAAAGATAACTTTTGCTGTATTGCTTCAAGCTCACCGATTTAGCTTTCTTGTGACTACCACTCATACTAGGCTCTTCTGAGTTACAAATTTTGTCCAGGGCCCAGTTCGGAGTTTGCAGGGTTTTTTTTCAAATATTTATCCATCTTTGTTGTACGTCTTGCAACTGACACGTACCACACGCATCACTATTTCTATTGTCTTAACTTAACAAGGTCATATTGTGCTACTCACTGCCACCCACTGGCATGAAAGAGTAATTACTCTACCAGTCACTGCATTGAAAGCACAGATGCCCAACAACAATTTTATTATTTGCAGTGTTATGTGCGTGTGTTGTTTGTTTGTTTCTGAATGAATGTATGGGGGCTCGGCTGTGACTGGTGGACGGAAGGAACGGCTTGATGTAACTGGCTCCCGTTGTGGATGTAATCAATAAAAGGACGACAGAAGAGCCGCGGTGTGTGGGGTGTGGAAAACTTCCCGTGCACTTCCCTCAGGTCCAGACGGAGCAGCCGCAGCCATAGCTGCCATCCAAGATGGCGCCTGTGTGTTCGGCACGCCGTCTATCGCTCTCCTTTATTTGTTTTGTTTTATTGTTTTTAGTTAATTCTGTGTTACATGTGTGTTGTACTTTTTCCTATGATCGCCAGACGTTATTGGAAATAGGTTTATCCATCCGGATGTCTGACCGGCCTGAATATGACAGCCAAGGCTTTTTTCCTCCCTATCTGGAACCAATACCACCGTACTGGCGTTCCCTACCACCGTCACCAATACCACCGTACTGGCGTTCCCTACCACCGTCACCGGATCTGCGGGAGCGACGCAGGAGACGGGGTAACCGTGGAGGTCGTCTTGTGAAGCTGAAATCCTGGATTTCTCATTTTCCCCATGAGCTCCGCTGCATCCGCCGCTTTTGTCCGCAACTATTGGTGCCATTGCGTGCCTTGGATCCGGTGGACTCCTGGCTGGTTCCTGTTGTTGGGTCTTTCGAAAATGGTCCAGCAAAACTCTCTCCTCTACGGCATATGCGCTGGCGCGGAGTTGACAAGAAATATCTTCGACCGGTGGATCTGGTTGCTAATACCGCGGAAGTTTTGGACCCAGTCCCTCTCAGGCTGGGTCTAATAAATACCAGGTCGGTGGTCAACAAGACCTTCATATTGAAGGATTTTTTTCTCTCTCGTGTTCTGGATTTACTCTTCTTGACTGAAACCTGGATTTCTCCCGGTGAGTTAAGCGCTCTCATTGAACTAGTACCCGCTGACTGTACCTTTTTTAATGTTCCGAGAGCTTCTGGTCGCGGAGGAGGGCTTGCTGTTGTTTTTAAGGCTCACTTGGACTTGAAGCAGCTTTTCCCTTCGTCTCGCTACACCAGCTTTGAACTCTGTTTATGTAAACTGGGCCACTCGCCTTCGTTGTTATGTGCGATTGTTTATCGCCCGCCGAAATATAACAAGGTGTTCTTATCAGAGTTCTCAGAGTTTCTTGCTGATTGTGCATCACGATATGACCAGATCCTCCTGCTTGGTGATTTTAATATTCACGTTTGCTGTCCGGGGAAGCCCCTGGCCAAGGACTTTCTGGACTTAGTGAACTCTTTTAATTTTGTCCAATTTGTTAGTGGTGCCACTCAAGAACGTGGTCACACACTGGACTTAGTTTTATCTCATGGTTTATCTGTTTGCAATGTACGGGTTGAAGATGCAGTATTTTCTGATCATATACCTATCTTATTTGATATTGCTCCTTCTAACGTTTTTGCAAATCAGGCTGCACCTGCTCGATGTTATCGTGCCTTTGGCTCTGATTCTGCCGAACGGTTTTCTATACTGTTTGACAAATTTATGTCTTATGCCCCTGAGTTGCCCACTGCAGATGACCTACTTTTGTATTTTGACTTTGCTTGTAAATCTGTGCTTGATGTTGTTGCCCCTTTGAGAGTAAGAAAATGTAAATCTAAGACTAGTCCTTGGTTAACAGATCATACCCGAGCTATTAGAAGACAATGTAGGAAATGTGAAAGACAGTGGAAAAAAGACAGATTGCATGTCTCCCTGGAAGCCCTAAAGATTAGTTGGAAAACTTATCAGAGGGCAGTTAAGGCCGATAAACACACCTACTTTTCTCAACTTATTTCGGCCAACTCTCATAACCCTCGTGTTTTATACAATACGATTAATTCTGTACTTAACTTGGAGGGTTACAACCTTTTGCCGTCCTCTGAGGCTATGTGCAATAAGTTTATCACCTTTTTTGTGGACAAGATTGCTAGCCTGAGGCCTCTGATTCCACCTATTGTTGATCCGGCCATGCATGCTCCTTGCTCAAGCTTATTCCCTGCTTTTGCACCGATTTCTCTGCGTGACTTAGAGGAGTTGGTGCTACATGCTAAGCCCTGTGGCTCCCCAAATGATGTTGTTACTCCCCGCTTTCTCCAAAAAGTATTTCCCATCATTGGACCTTATATCCTGAAAATTATCAATACTCGTCTGTTAACCGGTCAAGTTCCTAGTGGGTTTAAACATGCAGTCATACACCCCTTACTTAAGAAACCTGGCCTTGATAGTTCTACTATGTCAAATTTTAGACCTATCTCCAAACTTCCCTTTTTAAGCAAGATCTTGGAGAGGATTGTACATACCCAACTGTTGGATTATTTGAGCGACTCGCAATTGTCTGAAATTTTCCAATCTGGTTTTAAGCCCTTTCACAGTACGGAGACAGCTCTTGTTAAAGTTATGAATGACATTCTTGTTGCTACTGATCGTGGTAAATATGCTGTGCTTGTCTTATTGGATATGACAGCTGCATTTGACACAGTGGACCACGACCTGCTGATCTCCCGCTTACATCACTGTGTGGGAATTTCTGATCTGGCATTGTCATGGATAAAATCATATCTTTCCGAAAGGAGTTTTTGTGTCAAGCTGGGGCTGGCCGCTTCCTCTGTGGCCCCTCTGCTTTGGGGTGTGCCCCAGGGATCTATCCTTGGGCCATTACTTTTCTCGCTGTATTTACTCCCCCTTGGTGCGATTTTTCGTAAACACGGAGTGTCATTTCATTTGTATGCCGATGACTGTCAGCTTTACTTACCTTTTAGTCATTTGGATACCTCCCCATGTCAATCACTGCTTGACTGTCTTAGCGATATTAAATTATGGATGGCAAATAATTTTTTGAATTTTAATGGTCGCAAAACGGAAGCAATTTTATATGGCCCGCATCGTTCTACTGATTCTCCAGATGTTGATTTTGGTGATTTGACCTCTCATCTGAAAAGTTCAGTCACTAATCTTGGTGTTAAACTTGATTCTGCGCTTACTTTTGAAGGTCATGTAAGTGGGGTGGTAAAATCAGCTTTTTATCACCTCAGACGCCTGTCGAAGGTTAAGCCTTTCCTTTCCAAACCCAATTTGGAAACTCTTATTCATGCTTTTATCACCTCACGTCTGGACTATTGTAATTCCCTTTTAATAGGGGTCGGGTCGGGCACCTTGTCACGCCTGCAGTTAGTGCAAAACGCGGCGGCGCGATTTTTAACCGGTAGTAGGAAATTTGATCACATCACTCCGGTTCTGGCTTCCTTGCATTGGCTTCCCATTGATTTTAGGGTTCGTTTTAAGGTCCTTTTATTGGTTTTTAAATCTTTAAATGGTCTGGCTCCTGTGTACTTATCTGACTTGCTGAAGCCACATGTTCCCCCTCGCTCGCTCCGTTCAGCTGAGCAGCTGCTGCTGTCGGTCCCTAAGTCGCGGCTGAAATGCAGAGGAGACCGTGCCTTTTCAATTGCGGCTCCGATGCTCTGGAATAACCTTCCCCTCCAAATTAGACAAGCGTCATCAGTGCAGGTCTTTAAGTCCAGATTGAAAACCTATTTTTATTCCCTGGCTTTTAACTCTGTAGGAAACTGACACCTTTTTATTTATTTTATTGTTTGTAATGATTTTATGGTATTTTTAATTTGGTTGTTGTTTTGATCTGTGTTGTTCAGCACTTTGGTCTGCCTGGTGTGTTCTTAAAGTGCTATACAAATAAACGATGATGATGATGATGATAGCTAATTAGTTAAATTCGGGAATGTGTGTGAAGTGTGGAGCAAGTAGGGTGAGCTGCCAATTATTTTGGGAAGCTTTATTTTCTCCTGTGTTGTTAGACCAGGGAGGTCAGACTGTGTCATTTCTTTTGTTGTTTTCTTGAAGAGGTCAAAGGGGAACCGAAGTTTAGGTTGGGTTTTGTTTGTTGTGTTGGCCTGAAATCATACACTCCCACTATCGTTGTACTGAGTGCCATTGCCGTAAATAAATTATTGTTAAAAGCCCGATGATGCAGCTGTGTCTGTTTGGGCATGGGAAGTCACGGGACACCCCGCTCTCGTTACGGTCATTCCGAGCCAGATCGTAACATGATTTGGGGGCTCATCCGTTTTGTCTTGTTTTTTGGCTGGTTTTGTGGTCTGTAGTTTGTTGTCAGCCTATCTTTCATGCGTGTGGAGGGGAAGTGAAGGATGAATGTTTGAGGATGGAGTTTTCTTTAGATGATTTTGTTACCTTGCCTTCCTGGGATAAGATAGAGCAGATCGGACGGTCCACTCTGTGTTGATCTGCCTGCAGCAAGACTGCCCCCGCTGCAGTTGCGCTGGCGTCAACCTCCAACTTAAAAGGAGATACAAAGTTAAGTGCTGCTAAAACTGGGGCACTGCACAATAAAGTCTTCACCGACTTAAAAGCAGTTTGGCACGCCGTAGTCCATATGAAGGGTTTGGTCGGGCTGACCAGGTCAGTCAGGGGAGCGACTACGGAGGTAAAATTTTTACAGAAACCTCGGTAGTAGCCACACATTCCTAAGAAGCGGTGTAACGCCCTCCTTGTTTGTGGAATCGGAAACAAAATAATACCCTCTACCTTCGCGGTCACGGGGCACACTCGCCCTTGACCCACCTGCTTTCCAAGGTAGGTGATGGTTGCTTTTCAAACTCACATTTGGTCATATTTACGGTGAGCAATGTTTCCTCAAAACATTTAAAAACAGTTAAGAGGGTTTGGAGATGATCACTCCAGGAAGCAGAATAGATGACCACATCATCTAAGTAGGCATCAGAGTTAGGTACCCCGACCAAAACCTTAGGCATCAGGTGCTGAAATCTGGCACATTACGCAAGCCGAAGGGCATCACTGTATACTGAAGGAAGTGATCAGGGTAATGAATGTTGAGATCTCAGACGCTCTAGCAGTTAAAAGAACCTGCCAGTCTCCCTTTCATCAATCCAATTTGGTCACATAAGTAGCGGATCCAACCTGATCAACACAGTCATCCATCCAAGGTAATGGGAAAGAGTCGGCTTTAGTGGCCGCATTTACCTTTCGATAATCCGTACAGAATCGAGGAGCATTGTCAGACTTTGGCACTAACACACATGGAGAGCTCCATGCGCTAGCACTTGGAACAGCTAAGCCGTGCTCTCGGAGAGAATTGACTTCTCTCTGCATTATTTCCCTTTGCGTCATCGCTCCCAGATAATCCATTATCCGACAGTTTGTAAGCGGGGAGGATGGCAACAGCGCACAACGGAGGCGCTGTTGTATTTTGTTCAAGTGGATAGAACAGTTTCAATATATTCACATTACAAACTCTGGTTTTTCGCCGCCGAGCTAGAGTGCGAATCACATAGTTGTTATTGTCGAGTTTACGTTCAACACTGTAAGGACCAGCAAACTGCGTTAGTAAACTGGACACCACCACAGGCAATGACATGAACACTTTGGCCCCTGGTTGAAAACTTCTATCCACAGATTTTTTGTGAAATCGAGATTTCATTTTAGTTTGCACTTGCTTCAGGTTTTCCCCGGCTATTTGCCACACTAGCCGATGTCTATCTTGAAGCTGACTCACGTAGTTAAGAACACTACACTGCTCGTCCGGGGTCTCCGCCACTTTTCCCTCAGAAGTCGGAGAGGGCCTCGGACCACATGTCCGAAAACAGCGGGACTGCTATTTAGCCTCTCTAATGGCAAACAACAATAGGGGCAACCCCCATCCCACTCTTTACCAGACTCTAAACAGACTCTTACTTATGTAACATAACTTTGAGAGTTTGGTGGAACCTTTCCAAAGCACCTTGACTCTCGGGGTGATATGGGATAGATGTAACATGCTTGGCATGTAGTTCTTTAACAACCTGTGCAAAGACTTTAGACATAAAGTTGGTGCCTTGGTCTGTTTGAATGATTTTCGGCAACCCAAACATAGAAATAATTTGATCAAAGCCTTAATTACTGCTTTGGCTTTCACCGTACGGAACGGAATGGCCTCCAGAAATCTCGTTGCTGAGCACATTACAGTGAGAATATACTGATGACCGGCTTTTGTTTTCGGCAACGGTCCCACACAGTCTAGTATTACTTTTTCAAAAGGTTCACCCATTACTGGAATAGGAGATAATGGCACAGGCAGAATGGGCTTATTGGGTTTGCCCACCAACTTGCAGGTGGCACAAGACCAACAGTAATCAGCTACATGTTAAATCAGGCCAAAAGAAGTTGTGCAGCACTCGGTAATAAGTTTTATTTATTCTGAGATGCCCAGCCATGCCGGCGTCATGTGCTAAGCTTAGCACCTGATCACGATGCTGGGATGGTACCACCACCTGTGTAACACTCAATGTTTCATGCTGATCTGAGGACCGCCGCCTCATTAACACGCCATCCTGCAGGAAAAAATGAGGAAGGATGCTTTCCCCAGCAGTGACAGCGGCTGCAAAACAGGAACTCAAAGACTTGTCATTTTTCTGAGCGCTTACCAAAGCTTCTTTATTCACATCTCCGCCCAATTCCGGCATTAGATTTATCAAACTGCATTTCTGTTTCATACGGTCTTTCTCCCCTACAAAAGGCTTTTGCTCCATAGCCACAAACGTATCTGCGATACTAACGACATCAGCAAATGTGTGCGCCCGCGTAACAGTGCAAACGGGAAACACTGTCGCTTTCAGATCAATAACATCTGAGGTGGTAGCAACAGGGGTATCCATCACTTCAGGCAGTGGAAAAACTTTCCCTCCGGCCTAATCATTGCCCAAAATAAACGACACACCTTTAAACGGCAACTGTTGTCTTACGGCGACATACCCGGTGGAGTGGTGCACAAAGAACACTCATTTCAATTCCCCACACCAACACATCTGTGTGGTAGGCGGTTTTATCCGACAGTGGCAACACATCATCTAACATAAAAGACTGATGTGCCCCGGTGTCTCGGAGAATAGTGATAGGAACCCTGTCCTTCTCTTCTCCTGTCACCGAAACGAAGCCTTGGGAAAGGAATGTTTTAAAACGTGACTCTACCTCCATCTCTGGGTTACACCCCTGTGTTCGATCAGGACATATAGGTGGGGAAACTACTTTAATGAGCCCCACGGGTCCCTTAGACCCTCTGCGCTGCTCTTTCTTCCACAGCGCAGGACAACGGGCAATCAGGTGACCAGACTCATGGCAATAAAAACATTCCCGCCTTCAGTTTCCTCCTGTCTCGCCTTTCGGGCCTGTTTAGGAGTTTTTATTCCCTTTCCCTGCCTTCCCCTCACTTCTCGTGCTACCCCAGCTGGGAAAATGGTTTTATGTGTGAGGGGAAATTCGTCCGCTAAAACTGCTGCTTTCGCCAGGGACGTCACCTTCTGTTCATTTAAATAAACAACTAACTGATCAGGGAGACGCTTTTTAAATTATTCTCCAAGAAGCACTTCCTTTAATCCTTCAATATCCTTCACTTTGCTTGCTTGCATCCAGCGTTCAAAGAAGTGACGTTTCTCACGGGCAAATTCCACAAAAATTTGATCAGCGGTCTTTTCACTTTTACAAAATTTCTGACGGTAAGCCTCGTATGAACTATACGTGTGCAGAATGGATTTTTTCACAATATCATATTGGAGGCTGTCGTTAACGGAAAGGCTAGTACATACTTCTGGAGCCTTGCCGATTAACTTACACCGGAGTAGCAGCGCCCAAAACTCCTTAGGCCAATTCAATGTGGCTGCTATACGCTCAAAAGCGCTGAAATAAGAATCAACCTCAGCCTCCCGAAACGGAGGGACTAGTGTAACATGCTTGGTGATGTCAAAGCCTGTTGAAGTAACTGTGTCTGTTTGGGCAAAGTAATTATTAAATTGCATTTTTTATTTAATTGAAATGAAATAATTTCCCATGGCACACCTATGTGCAGCGGCACAGTGGTTGGGAAACACTGGTTTATTGGTCTGAGTATGGAAGACTATTGATGTTTGTTTATGGTTAAGTGCGGGCAAGTGCTGGTTGTAAAACATTATTGTCTACTGGACTTAAGTTCTAATGGAGATTGACCATTTGATTGAACACTTTTTTGAAAGCAGTATCCTTTAAGCTTGTGTGTAGAGTGGTTAAAGCAGATAACATAATTTAAGCATTTTAAAAATACACAAGTGAATATTGTACTACAAAGCTTATACACTGCTATTGATGTGTTTGTAGTTGTGATAGAAATGAATGTTTTATTTTTATTTAATGAAATAAATGTTTAAATTAGGGCAGGATATTTTAATAAGGGTTTGACTGCTCACAATATTCACAGATGTGTGATAACAAACATGGTTTTGTATCTTTTGGTTTGTATTTAAAGGTTTTCCACCTGTTTTTTATGACTGTATTAATTGATCATTATTATTATTATTATTATTAGTAGTAGTAGTAGTAGTAGTAGTAGTAGTAGTAGTATCATTATAAACTTCTCGGTGAGGTACAGTGTCTACTGTAATTTTACAATAACACAGGTCTGCAAAAAATAAATACATACATTTTTGCTGCATGGGATATTTTTGGTAAGTTTGATGTATTTTTAGGGTGCTGAATCCAAAAATGATCTCCATTTCCCTCCATCACCTACAGTTTTTTGCAAAACAAGCGGAGTTGACATTTAGAAAAAGAAAAAAAAGCACAAAAGCGATTAAAGAAAATCAATATTTGGTTACAATTAACTATGCATTTTTTTTCTTAGACTCCTTACCTTTCGCTATGGACACAATAAATCATTAAGTCATTATTGGATATGTTTTGTTTGGGGTTTTTTTTTTTACTCAAGTATAGGATAACAGGTTTCAGTTTTAAAAAGGAAACTCTACGCTTAATTACACTAAAACATGAGTTTTGCAAGAACGAGATGGAATTTTTAAAATATTCTTCCTGGTTTCAGTGAGTAAAAATCTATAAGAAACAGTCAGAAAGTCCTATGCAGTTTTTCGGTTGCAGACCTGTGTAATCTTTCCCTTGAGTAGTCTAATATGGCTGACGCATCGCTAGGATAAAGGGCGGCAACATGACCTATATATTCAAAAAATAAAAAAATAAAAAAAACCATAAATCACATAAGTTACAGTCGGAACACTTGTGTCTCTCTTTAAACGTTTACAGATCAGTTCATGGTTTCTATGTCGGCGCGAAAAAGTGTATGCAAATGATTACCGTGTAACATTAAAGTCACATGTCCTAAACATATACGGAGTTTATAGTTTAGGACGATGTTCAGTTATGAAACACAGACTCGATGTAACGGCGGGAGTCTGAGCTCAAAACATCTTTAAAACAAGTCATAACATACCTGAGCAGCAACACAGAGCCTCACAGCTGAAGACACTTTCATTTAAAATAAACACTTCCTGTAGTTTCGCCTCAGCTCTTTTTGTAGCTGCTGCTAGTGTCCACACGATGGCGCCATTGTAGTAGCAGAAAGATGAAACAAACCACTTCTGTGGACGTTGGAAAAATGTTTTTATTGAGAAAGGGAACATATTAAATGATTTCAATAAAATTAAAAAGCATTCTATAAATACACTAACAACAATAAATACCATGATATACACAAGGACCCAAATGTGAAGAATGTAGTCAAAAGCTTTACTTTTCACTGTGAGGTTTCACCAATACAAACATCGAGCAGATGGAAAACAAGTACCAACAAAATATCAAGGTTCACTTTGAAAGCAAACTCAGTAAAATAAATAAATAAATAAATAAATAAATAAAAATAATAATAATAATAATAATCTGAAACTGTAATTTCTTTTAAATTTCCCACTTATGGACATTTCCTCAATAACTGCACTGATTTTTTCCCCCATGTTGATCTGACCTTTTCCTCCATAATAATCACAACAAACTGGACACTAGTCCAAGCAAAGAAAGATCAATAGATTTAGGACAGAATGAGGAAGGACTGCAGGAAAGTTTGGCTGCATGCCAAATATCCTTGGGCAAGATACTAACCCCATGTTTGCCTACTGCTGGTGGTTAGAGGGCCCGGTGGCGCCTGTGTCCGACAGCCTCGCCTCTGTCAGTGCACCCCAGGGCAGCTGTGGCTACAATGTAGTTTGCTATCACCAGTGTGTGAATGGGTGAATGACTGACTGTAGTGTAAAGTGCTTTGGGGCCTTTAAGGACTAGAAAAGTGCTATACAAATGCAGGCCATTTACCAAAATACCTAAGGAAACTTCTGCTTGGAGAGCAGATAAGATGTTGTTTTGTTCACAAAAGAAAAATGACACAGACAAACCACAAAGAGATCCAGAACATACAAACATTTATTGCAAGATACAAACCTGAGGTTTGCAGAATACTGAAATGCAGGTAGTGCCAGAGTTTCTAAGAGGGGTTTAAGACAAACATACACTGAGCAGTTGGGGATACAGGATAGATTTACTTAAATATGCTGAAGCTTCTTCCTTATGTGGCAGCACGAAGGAGGAAAACCAGTAAAGTTGACACCCACACTTTTTAGGTAGAAGGACTGACAATACAGTTAATTAAAATACTTTATCAACAAACATTAATTAAAAGGACAAGATTCACTGCCACCCTAGTTAAAATGGAACTCAGTAAAATAATTTAACAAAATGGTGGAGACTAACCACTTCGGGAGGCAACCTAAAGGAAGGAGTGCCCAAAGGTGCCACCAATTACTCACCCGTGTAATCTCTCTGCAATCCTCACTTCTTCTTCTTCTTCGTGTTTAACGGCAGTTGGCAACCAACGTAAAGGAGCATTACCGCCTCCTACTGTTCCGGAGTATGGGTCTGCAATCCTCACTGCCACTGTCACTGCAATTTAAATGGTGCGTTATACCCATTTCCCGGTGTGTACACTCACATGCAGTGGCGGTCCTAGCCTGTTTGGCGCCCTGGGCGAACACTCCCTCTGGCGCCCCCCCCCCCCCCCCCCCCCATAAAAAGAATCAGAATCAGAATGGGGTTTATTGCCAAATGTTGAGCAGGTTTACAACATTAGGAAATTGCTGCGGTGCTTCAGTGCAAACATAGTGTCATAAATAGCACTTAAATAGACATGGAAAAAAAATAAATAAAATAAAAGTAGGGATAAGAATTAAAAGTGCTACGTGGAAAGATATATACATGAGTGCAGGTGGTGATCAGTGTCAAACATGGAATGATGCAGTGACACAGCGTAGGGTCATGTGTTAGTGGCGGGTACAGTCATATGGTTATTGTTCATGTGTCCAACAGCATTAACATAAAACTGTTGTCGAAATTCACCAGAGAAACACACACACATGAATTTAGGGAGAGTATGCATTGTATGCAAACGGCTACCAAACAGCCATCATAATTCGTCATACAATGAGAACAGGACAAAGCAACAATTTACCATTTCTTCTTGGAGCAACTGTAATCCACATTATTTCCTTAGGGATTAATAAAGTATTCTGACTCTGATAGTTTCACGATACATGACCTGCCATTATCCAATGACACATCTGCTTACCTGTATCTTTTGCTCGTTTCTCCTCTTCTTTTCTATTTTTTCTAAACTGAGCACCTGATGGCTTTGAACTTTTCTTGTCCATCTTACATTGGTTTTCATTTTGCACTCCAGTATGAACACAAATCCCCCAACTCGAGGATCGCCACAACATAACCTAATAAACCTACACCTTAGTTCACAGATTCACTTTGTCTAAGGTGTATTTCTGGGATTTCACACAACCCAGGATTCAAATCATGAATACATAATGGGCTTGGATTTACAACATTATGAACCCCTTTCCACGGGTTGTGTGTGAGACTTTAAATCATCAAACAGTAAATTATAAATTTTAAATTGTTATTGATCCCTTTGCCCCGAGTCCTAAAGTGTATATTTGTTTTCTTACTCTTCTTATTCTTATATTTATTGTTTGTTTACTTGCACTGCTGTAACTGGAGCCTCGTCGTCTCGTCTCTCTATATACTGGACTGTATGTAGCGGAGATGACAATAAAGTTTACTTTGACTTCAGCAGCAATAGGCGCACCGAGGGCTCTCGTGCTCACTTTTCGCGTATAGAATTTCTATAAAACATCGGTGCAGATTATGTCTGTATCATGATGTCTGGTGTTTTCGTGTTTGTTGTTTTGTTTTATTTTGCGAGTTGGTTATTAGATGCTGCTCCAGCCACCAGTGAATCCCCCGCCGCCCTGCCCTCTCCTCCCTGTGCCGCAAGCAGCAGGCACACCTCGCAAACGAAGGGCGCCCTTACTCCCAGCAAATGGGTGATAGAAAACCGATCGGTGCCTGTACCATTCCCAATATGTGCTGGCATGATGTCGGGGCAGCATGAGTACGAGCAATTTTTTTTTTTTTGCCGATGCCCGTGATGCCGCCCTGGGCAACCGCCCATGTCGCCCGTATCAAAAACTGCTACTGCTCACATGCATCAGAGGGAATTCCACCATATATCCCTAGCCTCCACAACAAGCAGCCATGCCTCCACTAAAGCTAAATCAAAAAATAAAAACAGAACAAAAAACAACAACTATATATTGTGACATATAAAACACAAAACAACTCAGTAAACGAGATATAAAAGAAACAAGAACGAATTCAAACACCCTAAAATGCAACTCCTTTAAAAGCATGATTAAAATATAACAAACAATTAACACTAAAACAGCATAAAACAAGGAACCAGCCAATGCCAGTAGTAAATGACAGCAAAGCTACAACAAGACAGCAGCAGTGTTTAGGCCACCCTTTAATGGTTATACAGATTAAGCAGTTGCCAGGAGAAATGAATCCAGTCTGCAATACTTAACAACAACCTGTAATCTTTGCCACCTTGAACAGGAATGAGTGCAAGTTGCCAGAGCTCAAGAGTAGATGACAGCTGGTCCTTATAACCAACCTCTGATTAACAGCTAAGGGAAGGGTGAATGTTCATGCTAGTGTTTTCAGTGGCAGAAGTGCAGTTTTGGGTCTCTTTGAAGAACGAAACATTGTTATAAGGTCTGCGATAATGTTTTACACTGAGGAGAGACACTACTCTCTACAGACTGACCCAGTGGACAAATTAAGCATAACAAATAAGAAAACTACAGTAGTTATAGCAGTTGCTTGAAGGTCACGGGACATTAATATTAACATGCATTTAATAAAATCAGCACGGTTGATCATCCATATCACTGATATAATAAAACAGAAACTGATGCAACAACGCAAGTTCATTTAAGTCATTAATTATGAATAAAATCTGGATAAACCCCGGCTGGTCTCTACACTTTTGTTCACTGAAAAATGATGTGTGAATGTCTCTGAAGAGTTTGTAAATTCATCTTCTGGGTTTGTGTAGCTCAGTGATTCCTCCCTGATATCACAGTGTGTCTCATGTACAGCAAACTAACTGCGAACAGCAAACTAAAGCATCTCAGGTGAGTTAAGTTTAGAGAAACACAGCATACTTCACTATAAAGCTGTGAGTGGAGGAGGAGGACAGAAAAACAACATGTGGATGCTGGAATAATTGTAGCTTTCATCGTTAAAGGACTAAGGAGACAAAGTTTACAAGGAAAGTGACAGACACGTACAGACTGCATTATCTGTTCAACAGTTTCTGTTTGCCTGGAAAATCTCTGATTCTACAGATTTACACAAACACAATGAAGAAACAGGCCTGAACGCAAACCCAGCATAAAGAGGTTCAGTGAATGTGGTGTTGAAGGTGTGGAGGTGGATCAGAGTGTCAGAGGAGACTCTGTAGAAGGACAGAGTGCCAGCAGGACAGTCCACATACACTCCTACTCTGTTAGAGACAGAGGAGGAGGATGAAGAAAAACATGTCTTTTGGTTATTGTGCCAGACAAAATAACGATTTTCAGAGCAGCTCAGACTCCAGGACTGATCATTTCCACCAAACAAACAACTAATACTGTCTCCTTTCCTTCTGATTCCTCCGTAACTCACTGAAATGTCAACCCTGCCTCTCCACTCGACCTCCCAGTAGCAGCGACCAGTCAGACCATCTCTGCACAGCAGCTGAGGACGGTCATCAAATCTGTCTGGATGATCAGGATATGACTGAACCTCCTCCACATGTGTCACCGTCCTGTTGTTGTCAGACAGTTTGAGGTTTGTGTTTACTGTGTTTGTGTCGATTGTGAGTTGACAGGAATCTAATGGAGAGAACAAACACAATCCAGCTGCAGTTATTGATCCATCATCTGTTCATTGATTGACACTTTGATGGTGAGTCCTGACATCAGAGATGTGAATGAGTGATGTGACAGTTTGAAGATGGTTGAATGTGTGCTGCTTTATTTTCATGAATCACATTAAAAACACACTTACACTTCCTCAGACCTGGTCTCAACCATTGGACTCCAGCAGGCTCCACCCTGAGAGAAGGAGGGGGGTCAGACCAGCACAGTCTCTTTCAGCATAAATAATATGTAAACCAATATGTTGTGTGTGTTAAATAATTTACTAATGGGAAATCATGAAACAGTAAGTTAGGCACAGAATTAATGTCCCAGGTGTTCTTCTGAGAAATCCCCTGCATGTAAAACTGGTCCTATATGTGTGATTGTTCATATAAAGTTCATATTCTGGCTTAAAGAAAAGGAGAAAAAACTACCAGCACTTAGTGAAGGACAAAGAAAAAATTTCCACTCCTTTTTCCTCTATCAACATTGTACATGGCTGCAGCCAGTCACTCCATACCTGAGAGTCTCCAGAGTCAGCTGCTTCAGGAGATTCACTCCTGTCTCTCCAGGATGATTGTAGCTCAGGTCCAGCACTCTTAGATGAGTAGTGTTGGCGGTTACAGCTGATGTAAGGGAATTACAGCCTTTCTCTGTAACCAGACAGCCTGACAGACTGTGAGACACACAAAACACCACAAGTGGGGAAGAATTTATAAAAACTGGGACTTGGTCCACATTTTAATTAATGACTCAAACATAAATAACTAAAAAAAAAATTAACAAGAGAGGAGACAGTATGGTTCCCTCAGATTTTGGCAGTGGAAATTGAATTTTGATACTTGGAAAAACACTGATTTCGTGAGTTTTAGACACGAATATAGTTAATGCCACCTCTATATTCAGTTTACAGTGTTGGGAAGGTTACTTTTAAAATATATTCCAATACAGATTACAGAATACATGCCCCAAAATGTATTTTGTAACGTATTCCGTTACATTACTCAATGACAGTAATGTATTCTGAATAATTTGGATTACTTAATATATTATCATGCTTTATCATGCTGCAGGTAAGGCTGCACTTTTTGCAGTGATCTCATATGGAAAACTATTCTGCACGTATATAAAACAGGTCCGCGGCTCCAAACCGTAGTAAAGGGACCTCTGGCTAATACGTCGGGTTCCGTGTCGGGCTCGTAGCTGAAAACTAGCTTTACTTTGTTGTCTGGGTCAACGTTGCTAGTGAGACAGACAGAGGCGTTGAAAGGCTGCTCCAACGGAACTTATTGCTTCGGAGGAAAACACGAACACAGTGTACAGTCGAGTCTTAATAGCTTAATTACAACTGGGCTCGGTATGGCAGTCCATTCTCCCTGCAGCATGGACTGCACTGCCCATAGGGCTACATTCTTTAGGGCTATGCCTGTAACACTCTGCCTATTGCCTTCACATTAAATAATCTTTTGAGTAATCATTTTTAAAAATATTTCTTCACGTCATTATGCGGGCCACAAGTATGGGTGACATACTGCGAGATTGAGACACAGGCATTAGAGCCTCTTAATGCATGTTTTGTTTGCGTTTCCACCGGCATGGAATTACCAGAAATAGAGAGGGCATAGCCTAACATATGAAACAGGAAAATACCGCCATGTAATCCATTTATTTCAGTAACTGTATTCTGAATACCACCTTTTAAACGTTAACTGTAATGGAATACAGTTACTCATATTTTGTATTTTAAATACATAACGCCGGTATTCCCCAATACTGACAGTTTAGAACCAAACTTTTCAGTAAGTGATGGAAGGATATGTTTAATATTTATTTTTCCAGTCAAATGGAAAGCTTGAACAGATAGACACGCAAATGGAATTTAGCCCTATAATAAATGTTGACTCACATTCTTACTTGCTGATTAACAGATCTCAAATATGTGATCATTTGTATTTAAAACCCTTTCAAATGTTCATAAGGACTGGTTTTCATTAGTAAGTCTAAGCTACATTTTCTGTTTCTGAAGTGTCACTAACAATGCCCATGCACAGCTAAATAGTATTATTGTGTACTGGATACTCATTGCAGCATATGGTCTTCAGGGTACCCGTTCACTTTTGCAAGCACATCATAGAACACATAAACACCGATGGTTGAGTAAAGTGAATATGAAATCCAAACAATTAAAACAATGTAATTTTGAGTTCATGAGTTTAACAGTGTGATGAACCCTGACCTTAGAGCTTCCAGTTTGCAGTGTGGACTCTGCAGTCCAGCTGACAGGAGTGTCACTCCTGAATCCTGCAGGTCGTTGTTACTCAAATCCAGGTCTCTCACACTGGAGAACTGGAAGCTAAGAACTGAGGACAGACTTTCACAGCTTCTTTCTGAGAGGTTACAGCCGTTCATCCTGAAAAGATATTGTACAAAATTTTTGATGGAGACGAGTCTGCTTACAGAGCAGAGGTGAGAGCCCTGACATCATAGTATTGTACAACAACCTGCTGCTCAATGTATGCAAGTCCTCGGAGCTCATTGTGGACTACAGGAAAGTGCAGGGTGGAGGACACATACCCATTTTCATTGAGGGGAGAGTGTCAGATGCTTCAGGTTCCTGGGCATCAGCATCATTGAAGATCTGATCTGGTCATCACGTGGATGTGATCACAAAAGCAGCAAAAGTGTGCTGAGGAGGTTTGGCATGGACCCTTGAAAACTCCCCAACTTTTATGGATGCACCATCGAGAGTATTCTGTCTGGCTCTATCATGATTTGGTATGGCAGTTGTAATGGCTCTGGACCACAAAGCTCTATGGCTCTATTATTGTACGATCTACTGTACAATATAAAGCACCTTGAGGCGACCATTGTTGTGATTTGGCGCTATATAAATGAAATTGAAAAGATGAAAAAAGAAAAGTATGAAAGGTGATCAGATCAGATCATATCACTGGGTCTGAACTGCCAGCCATCCAGGACCTGTTCAGATAGGGTTGTAAGAAGGAGGTCCACCGGATCCTCCCTGATTCCAGCCACCCCACCCATACACTCTTTATGGTCCTGCCATCAGGTATGAAGTATATAAGCATCTACAACCACACCAATAGATTCAGGTACAGTTTCTACCTGAACTTCAGAAATATAGGACAGTTTATTTTGCACAATCATTGTACACACTGTAACAGCAGTCTGGCAAGGAAGTAGCGGCTAGCAGGTCCAGCAGGCATGTGGTGTGGAGGTTAGCCGAAGCCAGTCAGTTAAATCAAACAAGAGACCTTTATTCGTTGTCAGCAACATAAGTTGCTGCTGCATAAATACCTGTGCTTCTTGTCTTTAATTACTTTGTCACTGATCTGTACTTGTTGTAACTTAAAGAGATTTATGAATCGGAAACTTTAGACAAATATCTAAAAAACATATAAACCAAACTGTGAGTTGCTCTGACCTGAGAGTTTCAAGTGTGCAGTGTTGACTCTTCAATCCAACTGATAACAGCTGTACTCCTGAATGTTGTAGGTCATTGTTGCCTAGTTCCAGCTGTTTCAGTCTAGAGGACTGAGAGCTGAGAACTGTAGACAGAGCTTCACAGCTTCTTTCTGAAAGGAAACACTCACTCAATCTGAAAAGACATAAAGATGAAGGCAAGTTTTTTCCCCCCCATCACTGAACCAGAGCAATGTATTCAAATAATGTTAACTTGACAATAACTTACAGAGCTTTCTTGGAGGCTTTGACCACTGGCAGCAGTCTCAGTAGAGCCTCTTCTGAAACACAGTACTTCTTCAGATCAAACACATCCAGATCTTCTTCTGCTGACAGCAAGATGAAGACCAGAGCTGACCACTGAGCAGGAGACAGTTTATCTGTGAAGAGACGTCCTGATCTCAAGTACTGTTGGATCTCTTTTACTAGAGAACGATCATTCAGTTCATTCAGACAATGGAGCAGGTTGATGTTTTTCTCTGCAGATAGATTCTCATTGATCTTCTTCTTGATGTACTGGACGGTTTCCTGATTGGTCTGTGAGCTACTTCCTGTTTGGTTTAACAGACCTCGTAGGAGACTCTGATTGGTCTCCAGTGACAGACCAAGAAGGAAACGAAGGAACAAGTCCAGGTGTCCATTTGGACTTTGTAAGGCCTTGTCCACAGCACTCTGGTAAAGGTGTGTACCTGTTTGTTGTTCTTCCAGCAGATTGACTCCAGAGTTAATGAAAGTCAGATGGACATGAAGAGCAGCCAGAAACTCTTGAATGCTAAGATGGACAAAGCAGAACACCCTGTCCTGGTACAGTCCTCTCTCCTCTATAAAGATCTGTGTGAACACTCCTGAGTACACTGAGGCTGCTGTGATATCGATGCCACACTCTGTCAGGTCTGATTCATAGAAGATCAGGTTTCCCTTCTGCAGCTGCTCAAAAGCCAGTTTTCCCAGAGACTCAATAATCTTTGTATTTTCCAAACTCCAGTGTGGATCTGTCTCAACTCCATCATCATACTTGACCTTCTTCACTTTGGCCTGAACCACCAGAAAGTGGATGTACATCTCAGTCAGGGTCTCAGGCAGTTCCCCTTCCTCTCTGGTTTTCAGCATATCCTCCAGAACTGTAGCAGTGATCCAGCAGAAGACTGGGATGTGGCACATGATGTGGAGGCTCCGTGATGTCTTGATGTGGGAGATGATCCTGCAGGCCTGTTCCTCATCTCTGAATCTCTTCCTAAAGTACTCGTCCTTCTGTGATCTAGTGAAACCTCTGACCTCTGTCACCATATCTACATATTTAGGAGGGATCTGACTGGCTGCTGCAGGTCGTGTGGTTATCCAGAGGTGAGCAGAGGGAAGTAGTTTACCCCTGATAAGGTTTATTAACAGCACATCCACTGAGGTGGACTTTCTAGGATCAGTTAGGACTTTAGTTCTGCGGAAGTCCAGAGGAAGTCGACACTCATCCAGACCATCAAAGATGAACACAACTTTAAACTCTTCAAAGCTGGAGATTCCTGCTTCTTTGGTTTCAGTAAAGAAGTGATGAACAAGTTCCACCAGGCTGAACTTTTCCTTTTTCAGAACATTCAGCTCTCTGAAACTGAATGGAAATATAAACTGAATGTCCTCATTGGCTTTGTCTTCAGCCCAGTCCAGAATTAACTTTTGTGTTAGGACAGTTTTCCCAATGCCAGCCACTCCCTTTATCAGCACTGTTCTAATTGGTTCATCTCTTCCAAGTGAGGCTTTAAAGATGTCTTCTTGTCTGATTGTTGTTTCTGGTCTGTCTGCTTTCCTGGATGTTGTTTCAATCTGTCTGATCTCATGTTCATCATTGACCTCTGCAGTCCCTCCCTCCGTGATGTAGAGCTCTGTGTAGATCTGATTCAGAAGGGTTGGGTTTCCTGCTTTAGCGATCCCCTCAAACACACACTGGAACTTCTTCTTCAGGGTAGATTTAAGAACGTGGCAAACAACACCATGTGTTCCTAAATGAAAACAAAACCGATGAAAGAAATAAAGAAATTCATTAATAAAAATATTATATATATATATATATATATATATATATATGTACACTCAACAAAAATATAAACGCAACACCTTTGTTACTGCTCCCATTCCCCATGGGATGGACGTAGAGACCTAAAATTCATTCCAGATACACAATATAACCATCCCTCCCAAACAGTGGTCACAAATCAGTCCAAATGTGTGGTAGTGGGCACATCTGCTATATTGAGATAATCCATCCCACCTCACAGGTGTGCCACATCGGGATGCTGATCTGACATCATGAGTAGTGCACAGGTGTACCTCAGACTGCCCACAACAAAAGGCCACCCTGGAATGTGCAGTTTTTTGCGCTATTGGGGGTCTGGGGACCCAGAACCGGTCAGTATCTGGTGTGACCACCATTTGCCTCATGCAGTGCAACACATCGTCGCATGGAGTCTATCAGATTGTCAATTGTGGCCTGTGGAATGTTGGTCCACTCTACTTCAATGGCTGTGCGAGGTTGTTGGATATTCGTGGGAACTGGTACACGCTGTGGTATACGCCGGTCAAGCACATCCCGAACATGCTCAATGGGTGACATGTCCGGTGAGTATGCTGGCCATGCAAGAACTGGGACATTCTCAGCTGCCATCTGCCCTGAACAATGTGAACCATGATTCATCCGTGAAGCGCACACCTCTCCAACGTGCCAGACGCCATCGAATGTGAGCATTTGCCCACACAAGTCTGTTACGGCGACGAGCTGGAGTCAGGTCAAGACCCAGATGAGGACGACGGGCATGCAGTTGAGCGTCCCTGAGACGGTTTCTGACAGTTTGTGCAGAAATTGTTTGGTTGTGCAAACCAATCGTTCCAGCAGCTGTCTGGGTGGCTGGTCTCAGACGATCTTGGAGGTGAACCTGCTGGATGTGGAGGTCCTGGGCTGGTGTGGTTACACGAGGTCTGCGGTTGTGAGGCCGGTTGGATGTGCTGCCATATTCTCTGAAACGCCTGTGGAGACGGCTTATGGTTGAGAAATGAACATTCAATGCACGGGCGACAGATCTGGTTGACATTCCTGCTGTCAGCATGCCAATTGCATGCTCCCTCATTGCTTGTGGCATCTGTGGCATTTTGCTGTGAGACAAAACTGCACATTCCAGGGTGGCCTTTTGTTGTGGGCAGTCTGAGGTACACCTGTGCACTATTCATGATGTCAGATCAGCATCCTGATGTGGCACACCTGTGAGGTGGGATGGATTATCTCAATATAGCAGATGTGCCCACTACCACACATTTGGACTGATTTGTGACCACTGTTTGGGAGGGATGGTTATATTGTGTATCTGGAATGAATTTTAGGTCTCTACGTCCATCCCATGGAGAATGGGAGCAGTAACAAAGGTGTTGCGTTTATATTTTTGTTGAGTGTATATATATATATATATATATATATATATATATATATATATATATATATATATATATATATATATATATATATACATATATACATATATATATATATATAGTTCACTCGCAGTGTGGTTGCTTCAATAAAATGAAGATATTGGTAAATGTCCCATTTAACCAGTGGTTTAAATTCTACGAGAAATCCTCTTACTACTCTGCAGACGGTCAGCCAGCTCCTCCTGGTCCATTTTCCTCAGGAAGTCCAGTATGATTTTCAGAAAAGCCTCTTTGCTGCTCCTCCTCTTCTCTTCATCCCTACCTTCCAACACCTCCTCATCCTCCTTTTGCCTCTTCAAGCATTCGCAATAATCCGGACTGAGAACCTTCTGGATCTTCTTCAACTCATTCTTCACAAAAGTGATGACGTTACCCTCCAGCTCCTAGAATAGAATATTGTTTGAATGACCAAATCAAACTGAAGTAATGCAGTGTCTGTGTTGGAACTGACTGACAATCTGCTAGTTTACAAACTGTAGCATGGAGATGACAGTGAGGAGAATGGGTGTGTTTGTTCATCTGTACAGCACTTTGGTCCATTGTAGTTGTTTTATACCTTTTTAGTCTATTCTATGTGATAGTTCATGCTGACAATGTGATGACATATATTCCAGCGTAGGAATTGCACTGGACAGGTGATCAGATTGGCAAAGATTGGGCGAATCGTTTATGTGGATTATAGCGTGTGTGGGTTTATTTTTTTATTACATGCGCATTTTACATGATTTCTGCAAAACCCCTAATGGAAAGATACCATGGCCTGGGACATGTTAAATGCATGCTTTATAAATAAAAATGGCACAGTATTGTTTGGTATGTATATAAAAGTAGTTGGTTCACATGTACAGACCATAAATATGGTGTCCATATGCATTTGATGCTGCTGCACAGACTGACCACTTTGAGACTCAGAGGTCCCCTTGTCCACTCTGTGGAGGAATCATAAAAAAATTGTTCAGATTATTTCTGTCCACATAGGTCTATAAAGTGATGTTTGTATTTGAACAGAGATTCAATTCAGATACATGAAACTAACACTAACAAGCCTCAAAGAAGTGAAGCAACATTAAAGAAGACTGGGCCATAACTCATCCACTCTGATGTAAGTAACTGATAAAGTCATACAGAAGAGATTGACTTTGACTCATTGCTGCTAAAGATGTTTCTATAAACTACTGATTTGCACAGGAGTGCAAATAGTCATGTGAAAAACTTTCTTTTTCATTTTCTTATGACACGTTACAGTCCTGTAGATAAAATTTACTCTGTGATGTGGAGAAAACTCCATCCTTCAGAGAAGGGTTATACATGTTACTCATCTCTACACTCAGTCTTCTTTATGGTAGACTGTTTAAGTACACAACAGACATAAATGGGAAGACTGCAAGATAGAGACAAGTGAGAAGCGATAATAACCTGTCTGATCACAGTATAATTTGCCTTCATTTTTATCAAAATGGGAGGACTGTAAATACTCTGTGGAAAAGAAATGTAGGTATGTTCAACAATCAGAGATTCAGAGAAATTAAAAAGGAGAACAAATGATTCATAGCAGAAAACATAGAGAGTACAATAGTTCCACCATTTTGTGACGCAGAGTTAAAACTGTTATGAGAGGGAAGTTAATTTTAAGGGAAGCTTTTGAAAATGAAAAGGAAGCAAACACAGAAAAATGGATGATTTGAATGGATGGATTTTTGTACAGAAGCAAACAAAGAATTGGAAACAATTTTACAGCAAAGAGCTATTTTATCAAACTGAAGCTAATATGGTCTATATAAAGATGAGTGAAGGGAAAGAACTTTGGGCTATAAGGAATAACTAGAAGTAAGAAAAATGGAGGTTGGCTGCATTTCTTGCTGAGATACATCTTTGAATGCTGAACATAAAAAGGACTTCTGGAAATATGAGTGCTCTATACCAGTGTTAGGCTGGGATTGCAACAGTATGTGTGCTATTTTTATGTAAATGATTTAAATGATTTCCAATATGTTGCTGTTTCTAGACTTTTAATGGAACAACACAAAACATCTCCCTTGGCTTCTGGCATGTTGCATCTCATTTTTATGTTTAAATCACCGTGTATCTATTATAAAATGATCAATCCATACTGGCAAAAAAAACCAAAATAAATAAAAATACCTGTTATTTCTCGATATAGACAGATTGACATGAGCTCCTGACTTACAGGTACAGTTTTAAAAATCAAATTAATGCTGGTAACATCATGTAGCAACATCCAGGACTGCCTCCCCCACACTGTCTTTCATTTTTCAATGCAACAATCCAAAATCATCCATAAACCTCTATAAAGATGAACTTCCCTGCTTCTCATGTGGTGTCATGCTCACCAAGCTTTTTAGCATCTACCAGTCATCGACTGCTGGACCAATTGAAGTCTTATAGCCACTTTACTTCAGAAACACCTCCTACAGCATTTATTCTTTAAACTCTGACTGCTGTGTTTGTCAAGGGTGAAAACAACAGACACTGTTGCAACAAATCAGATCACCTCTTTACAGCAGAAGGCCGTGCTTTAAACGTTTCTCCAATGCCCTTGGACTGGTTGCTTTTTAAGGACACGCAGCTGAGTTCAGGTTCAGGAAAGTCTTTTCTCTGAGGGATCCTGACAGAAAAAGAAATAGAACAACTTTAGAAGTAACTGATATCAACCTACTTGGATTTAGAGTAGGGCTGAACGATTATGGAAAATAATCTAATTGCGATTTTTTGCCCAAATATTGCGATTGCGATGCGATATGCGATTATTTTTTAAGGTCTTTGTCTTCTGTATTATTAAACAAAGACAAGCAATACATCATATAGTATGGCCAATACTATATTACATTAATTTTAAACTGTTCTTTCCTGGAAGACAGACCTCTGTTATGATGACATGAGGTGATGCATGAATTGATGACTGACATTTTTATTTAACTTCTTCAATCACAACAGTATATTTGAACATACACAATAGTTTATTTTTAGCTTACAAACATCTGAGCATAAAGTGCTGACAAGGAACCCTGGTGTAAACATTAAAATGAAAGTCAGTACAATGTGCAGATTGCAGAAATATACATAAAAAAAAATCAGTGGCTTTACCACACTCAGTTTTTCGACATCTGTGAACTACTAGACAGTCATTCAATTAAAAAATAATATTAAATAAATAAAACTAATAAATAAAAAATACACACATCTTACTGATCTCTGCAGTCAGTAACATTACACATAAAGTGCAAACATAATAGCAATTGTATAAACACACACACAAACACGCCTTTAAAATTTAAAGGCGTGAAATTGGACGGTCTAGTTCTGATTAGCGTCACCGCTGTCTCGGTGGAGTTTAATAAACTCGGCCGTCTGCTTCTTGCTATCTAAAATATAACCAGACACTGGTGTAAATTCTCGACTGTCTCATACTTCTGTTTAATAAGTTTTCTGTTTGACGTTTAGTCAGCTGTGTGAAAACCAAGGAGGAACCCACCCGGGGGATTACTAAAGTTTTATTTTATCTAATTTAATAACTTTAATCTCAGCCAAACCGATTTACTCACGAACAAACAAAACACTGAAAAAAGCCCAACAATAACATTTTTAGGTTGTCTAAGTGACTTATATATTACGTTTAACCCGAGCAGCGAAACTCCGCGGTGATCTGAAAATGATGTGCCGGGAGTTGTGCCGTTCTCGGCCGCATCAGTAACCCTCGAGCTCCCGGCTAGCTGTCGAGCTGGTGGGTAGCAGACGCCTCTGAAAACGTCGAAGCACTTTTGCAAATATGGGATATCTTGATAAACCGAGCAGATATTTGATGTTTACACAGCTACTTTCTCGCCTGAAAATATGTTAAAAGTTTATTTTGTGACCCAGAAAGATTAGTATGAGTAATTTTAAAACTTAGTAGCGGCCGCCATTGCTGGAAACTGGAGTTTGGCTGGGCCGCGCTATGAATTCTGGGATATGGTAGGCCACGAAGGACACACCCGACCCATCCTTCAAATTCGGGGAAAAGGAGGACGCATTTGTCGGCTACATTCGGAGGAGTCTACGAATTTGGACAGCCTTCGGCGCGTCGCTGTGACGTAATCGGTCTACAAATGCGGCCTCAGGAGGATGCAGCCCATGAATTTGGACATGTATAATCGCAGCCTTTGCGGTTAGAAAATTGCACTTAATCATGTCGCGATATTATCGCAAATGCGATATATCGTTCAGCCCTAATTTAGAGACATGCTGTCTTTGTTGTTGTTCTTTAATCCTATATAATTCAACCATGCTGTGTTGATGGAGGATATTATAAGACATTTTCATGTTGGTCACAGTATTCTACATTTGTCATTGTTATGTTGCAAACCAAGTTATGGTTTATAGTGATAGTTAATAGCTGCTGCCAACTTGATGTCAAGTGTCCAAGCTGAGATGGTAGACATCTTGTAGTTAGGTCTGTAAGCTTTTGTACATCGACAATTTTTTCATAATGTAGCTTCTATACACATTTAAAATAGATTTTACATCTAACAATAAAGATGTGATTGAAATGCAGACTTTCTGCTTTAAACTAAAAGGTTTAACTAAAGTATTGTGTTAACTGTTTAGGAATTAAAGACATTTTTCTATCTAGTTCCACATTTTTACTATAAATATAAGAATTGTTTTAATAAGTCTACAACACATGGAGATTATCTGCTGGAAGAGCGGAGTCCTACAGATACTCTTCCCTACATAAATGGCTCCCATCATGTCGATTCTTTACACTTAGTGGGGAAAAGAGCTTCAAACACAGTTACAGCTTTAGGTACAGAATACCTCTCTATCTCAGAAAGTTCCGCTTTAAAGGTTTCTCCAATGCCCTTTGACTGGTTGCTCTTCAAGGACACACAGCTGGGTTTAGGTTCAGGAAATCCTGGACTCTGAGTGATCCTGACAGCAACAAAAAAAAAAAATGAACACATATTTGCAGCACTTTAACTACATTATCCCTGCGTTAATAACAACTGTTCTAAAAGTAATATAAGCTTACTTAGATTCAGAGGTGCACTGTCTTTTAACATCGTCATTTGTTGACATCTCACTTTTGGCAGACTCACAGCTGGATCCAGTTTCAGGTTTGCGTTTGATTCTGTGTTTTTTTCTGTGAATAATGATGGAGCAGTGATGTTAGTGCTGAGCTGTGATGTGGAGAAGAGTCATGGACAGTTAGAGATGGTCATCTCACCTCTGAGCTTTGGTCTGGCTCTTATGTTTCCCACACAGAGTGGTTTTAGAGGGAGGGACTCCCTCCTCTCTGTCCTCCATATTCCTGACATACGGAGTAGAAAGAGGACATTTAGAAATATTTACTGAAAAATCTCTTTGTCTGACTATTTGTTAATTACACTTAATTCTAAAATAATGGACAACACAGCACTGTGGATTGTTTTTCTTTGCAGATGTCTATCTAAAAATGCTGTAACTAATGTTAAAGAAATAATTCCACCATTATTTTCTTCAGTGCCATCTCTAAACACAATGCAGAGCAACTAATTGACGTCAATTATCTTGTTAATATTGTCAAAACCTCACTGTATATGACTCTTGATGCTCTTGTTCCTCTGACAAAGAAAGCGGCTAATTGGAGAGGTTTGACTCCCTGGTGTAACTCATAAAAGTTTACCTTGAAGCAGATAACTCATAAACTAGAGAGAAGGTGGTGTTCTGCTTGTTTAGCAGACCTTTGCCGACCTGTCAGTGTGTGTTTCTTTATAATCTCCATCTTTGCTAATAGAGGATCACCATATTGTTTGGTGTTTCACTGTATAATTTTGGGGTCTTTTAAGTCACATCTACATCACTTCCTACCTTCACCTGCAGATGAAACACAAATCATTCATGTGCACATCAAAAGAAATCCTCCTTTCCGTCATGTTTGTTGTCCAAATATCAGCTGCTTCTTTTCTGCTTCATCTCAGCAGCTATTTTTATAGAGCTAGCTCACAAAATCAGTATCTCAATGTCAGGTTAAGGTGCTGACAACATTAGACAGAGAGCCCCAATGATCAAATAAGCAGCACTTGGTGGCTTCACTTTTAACATGAAGAAAGTTCCCTCACGGAGGAAGTTTGATAAGATAAGTTTTGAATTCTAGAATTAGTTTAGAAAATTGTTCATACATCTATTTTCTACTGCTTATCCAATTAAGTGTTATGATCTGGCAAAAGCCTATCCCAGCAGCTATAGTTTAAGAGGCACCTTAGAGTCACCAAGTAACCTAACATGCATGTTTTTGGACTGTGGGAGGAACATGAAACTTCACACAGAAAGTCTGGCAGGATCAAACCCTGGACCTTCTTATTGGGAGACAATGTCATGAACCAGCACAGCATCATGCTATCCTAATAAAATTGCATATATGTGGTTGATATTCTTGTTTGAATTTTATGTTTTTTTTAAATGCAAGTAATGCATGTAAACCCTAACATTATTTGCTGGAGGCACACGGATCTGTTAGAGATTATTAGTGATATGCACCAGTGAATGCAGCCTAATCCTGGTTCGGACAAACAGGAGGTGAAGTTGTGTTTATTGCCTCCAGCTGTTTGAGTTGATCAGATCCCTTCGGTATATCACAGTCCACTTTTCTTTAACAAAGAGACACAGAGTCAAAGCTTTGGGTATGATTACATGCAAATCTTTTTCATTTTAAATCAATAAACTAATAAAAATGATGTTGTCAGCAACACAGGCATGAGATTTAAGGTTTATTGACATTCTTTCTCTTGTCTGAAATGGCATTGCTTCACTATTTAAAGTGCCAGGTTCACCACTACGTTGTCCTCTTGCATTATGGTACGTTTGAATTTTGCAGTTCCTCTATTCTGGACATTATGGTACAAGCATACAAGCAGGAATCCATGTCATGGGCTGTATCCCAATTCAGGGTCTGCAGCCTTAAAGTAAGCAGCCTTAACGGTCCACAAGGGCGGCGTACTCAAAGATCGCTAAGGCCGGAAGTGCGAAGCTTGTGAAATCGGACGGTCTAGCCTCCGTCGCGCTGCCCAGGTTGCCTAGCAACCATGATATAAAAAGCTTTTCCTCCACAGCAGGAAAAAAAACAACAACAATGACTTTTGCTCCACGGGAGAAAAAGCTGCCCTTCAGTAATCAATAGTGGATCCACACTAACAACGATTCAGAGATCAGCTGCTGACCGTCAGCTTATCTTTGCTGAGCTGGTCACGCACGTACACAAACATTAAATGGCCAGCTTTCCCAGCCCCTGCTTCCCAGTTCCAGCTGGAGCCGCTCCATAGTTCCAACTAAACGGAGCGGCAAATTTGTGCTGTTTGTGGTGGAACTAACCTGTACACAGCTGATGTTAGCAAGGAAAACATTACAGAGTGCTTCACTTACCTTTCACGGAGCTTCCCACAGGAGACGATCACCTGCGCCACAAAGTTCATGAAAGTGAAAGTAAAAAAAAGATGGGCGTAAACACCCAGCCCAACACATGACACAGACAATAAAAGATACAATGTGTTTTCGTGTGCGTTATTATTTAAGGTGGAACTTCAATTTAAATCCACAGACCAAAAATTCAAATACACAAAGATAACTTTTCATAAGTTAGTGGGTTAAAGGGTTAATCTATGAAAAATAAGAAGCAGTGCGAGAGCACAAACCTCCACCAGGCAGCTGTCTCTCTGGGCAGTATTTGCTTTTAAGGGTATTGTAATTTATTTTGTATATGTCAATTTTGTTTTCTTTGTTCTTTTTAAATGCCCTTTAAGAAGTTTCAAAAGATTTATCAAAGGTTGACCAGACATTACACCGTTAATAAAATGTCAGAGGTCCAAAGTAATGTGGTATTTAGAATCCCCATTTATATATTATCCCTTATATTCCTATATGTTGTCCATAGGAACACTGGCGGCAAGAGACAGTTTTAAACGGCTCTATATGGCATTATTATCACTCTGACTTTCAGATCAATATATTGAACTTGAAAGCAAATGTGACGTGTTATAGTAAATATGTACTTTCTATAAATGAATACCACACTTGTATAAATCACTCAATGACAGAAAAACATCAAACAGAAGGCTGTTAAGATCTGGTCTGTATTCTGAACAGAGAATACAGACTCTATATTCAGACTCTAACGCAGTCTTTAATCTCAGTTATAAAAATCCAGAATGTGTTTCTGAGAAAGATTAGATTCACTAAAAGGCAACTGCTTCTCTTTTCAGGAAGTTCAAACAGTAACAAGTTTTTAATGTGAACATGTTTGTACCGCTAAATCAACACCCGCCCAGCATTTTCTAGATGGTTTTAACATGGCTAAAGAGTTTAAAAACTTTTTTTGGACTTCTCTTATGATACACTCACATAGAGAGAACAAGACCAAACGTGTGCAAAAATCTAAGGTGCTGGTGTGCTTGTGGTGGTCGCAAGCACAGATGTCAATCAACAGACTTTTTTCTTATTGTAATTAAGAGTTTGTCAGCATATTTGAGAGGTGACATTAATCCAATAATAGTGTTTAATCTTTTATTAATCTCTATGTTATGTCATGTTCACAGAAACTAAATTTAAAGCATGAAAGTTGTGATCATGAACTTTACCCAAAGAGGGCAGTGTTAGCTCTCCTTCACCCAGGCAACTTGAAGAGTAACAGTTATACCTGAAGACATCATATTAAACACACATGACTGGAATTTCCTGATATATTTATTTGTGAAGCGTAATGTGCATTATTTTTTATAAAAATGGGTCCATAAATTGTAATTAAACTTCGACCTCTGACCTCTGGCCTTATAAATATATCAGTTGATCAATTGATCATAGATCCCTGACTGTGTGCAGTTTTATTTGCTGACAACTGTTGAAGCACCATCAGAGACCGCCCTGTCCTGTCTTCCACTTGCATTGTTTGAGCTCCGAGGCTGAAAACAGATCTCTGATTGAGGAAAGAAGTCCTCCACCTCAAAGGAGTGCTCTGTGGCAGAGGTGCGATCTGGTGTCCTTTTGTTCTGGCCTGAGATCACAGACTAACTCCTGCCTGACTCAATGTGAAGCCACAGACTCTGGGTGTGTCAAACCACTGACACATGTGGTATAAGGTGTCCTTTAAAACAGTAAATCACAGGACTGTGTGTCAGGACAGAGCTGACTACTGGAGCTTTGATTCTGAGCCTAATTTTATTTTCAGAAGCTGGTGGTGAGATTCAGGTACCAACAGCCTCTTGTTCAGGTTTGTACATCAGTATCAGACATTTTTTCAGCTTCTCCATGCAGGTCATATATGAAGAAATCTGCAATTGTATCATGAAGTTTTCATCATTCAGAGAATCCACAGAATGAAGTCGGTTTGGCTCCCGAGCCTCTGGTATATAATCTGCTGATGGCCGTTTAAGCTTCTGCGCTTCAGGTGAAGTTTTCATGGTGGTGACTGTCCTCTAGTGGTCACCATTAGTAACTACAGTAGGTGTGGCACACTGATGGTTAACACGCGCTGAAAATATTACTTAGAAAATAACGACTATAGTTTAACCAGTGCACTAAACTAACTCTGTTTGAAGTAGTTCAAACCACATGAAACGCTAATAGCTACAGTGGACTTGGTTGTACTTGAACTTCAGTCGTTCGGCTGAGGTAGACTGGTGGGCGGGGCGATCTCCTGTATCAGGCCAGCCTCTGTTTATTTCCTGGTTAGTTAAACTGGCTTTTGTCATGTTTACGTGGATACTTATACTTTGGTAAGTGTTTGTTTGTGGTTTATTCTTTGCTTTTGTTTGCAAAGTTGCTCGTTTGTTTGTAAGAGCGGATCTGTAGAGTGTTTATTTTATGTGATTATCAGAGCCCAGCGTGCGGACTGGTTAAGTATGATGGAGAGATCTGTGAAAGCACGCGCGCTGATAGAAGTGTAGCTTTAACAAGGGAACCTTTTAAAATCGTATCTTGAGGCCAAACCATTAAACTTGTAAAGCGGTTTCTATCAGAAAGTGAATCTGGTGACAAGGAAATTTGGATAATGACTCAAAATAACGTCCCGGAATGAACAAATGCCTGGAGCGAGTAAATATCTGCTCGGTGAAAAAAAAAAACCCTGTCAGCTGTTTGGATGCAGTGTGTTTTTATTCAGGGCATAAAGATACAGTGGTGTCAAACATGCGGCCTCGGGGCCAGAAACAGCCCACTTTTGGACGACTTTGCACATTTCAAAGTTTAAGACAGTTTAACACAGGCAGGGAAACTGTGCTGAAGGTATTTCTAGATCTTGGCAGTTTGTTTGATCTGTTGTAAATGTAAAAATATTCTTGAACGTGTTTATATTAAAACACAAAAAAGTGGATTATTGTGAAATTATTTTACTCTTTCAGCCCACGTGAGATCAAATTGGGTTCATTACTAAATCAAGTTTGACATTCCTGCGTTACATGTTCTGTAAGCAGTAATTAGGCCAATATTAAAGTTTACAGTGTTACAGTTATTGCCCTGAAAAAGGCCTGGATTGTAAAACAGAGAAAGAAATGTGAAACAGCACATTTAGCCATGATACCATGATTTGTCCCAGTAGACTGACTATAGACCGTGTGACTGTTAGCATTCACATCTTCGTACTTATTAAAATCTATAAATAATTATCTGTAACTTACTGAAGATTTATCAGGACATTTTAGCTGCAGTGCTGAACAAGTTTATCAAACCACCTCCAGTGTAAGGTTTATGCCACAGCTGTCCTTATATTAACAGTAATAGTTATTACCAAAATAACAGTTTATGTTTCTGTAACAATTAATCAACCAGTATGCAAAACCTCTGCAATCTAAATTATATTTTTAATGCTAGAATATAATTATCCATGTTATCCATACCCAAATGTTCTCTTTTACAGAAAAGCAGAAAAAATGTAAAGCACAGTAGAATTTTATTACAGTTATTTACTTTCATTCCTGAACAGAAAACACAGAAAAAAAATGTTTTAGTGGTTATTTGATGGATTAATTTCTGATCTCTGACACAAGTCCAGTGTAAATTTGGGTATAAAAATGTGGATTCAGTTTGTAATTTGCCCGATAAACAGCAATTTCATTATACCATCATTTAGTTTTAAACAAGTTTTTGGCAGATTTCTCAAGTCTTTGTGTTTTCTTGTTGTTGTTGTTTTTTTTTTTTAATGTCAGGTAGTCTAATAAACTTGTTAAGCACACAGATCAAAGTCTTAAACATACCTAAGAATATTTTACAGGAAGTGTTTGATTCTTGTTTTTGCTATATTATCTGATTTAAGTCCAGTTACATGTTTGCTGTAGTTTAAAACCTTGTTAAACTTGTTAAACCTGCTGTACACAAACATTTAACTATCTGTTTTAACCATGCCTGTATACACAGCTGTTAACTCTCTATTTGCCTCACAGTTAGACCTAAAAGCCACACAGTGTCAACAGAATTGTTGCTGAACAGTTTATTCAGCTGTAAATCTGCTTCAACCTGGCCAACAGATGGGCAAAGTTGAACCACAGTTGAAACTATTTTATTGAGTTTCATCTCACAGTAAAAACTGCATAGATCACAAGGAAGCAGAGGGTTAGGGCTGGCAGCTCCACACAGCACAAAAAGGAGGACTTCTCACCATCTGCAGACTCTTCTTATTTGAACCCTGATTCACTGTTTTGTTGCCAAAGTAAATACAATGGTGTCGACCCATGTAAGACACAAAGCTCCTGCAGGTGAATCATGGACATTGAGTACTCAAAAAACATTAAGAAAATGAGAGAACACAATCACATTAACAACTAATGGATGCATGTGAATCTTACTGAAGTCATACGAGAGTTGCTAACAGGTGGGATAAAAACCTAACTGTGACATACGTGTAATTATCTGACAGCTGACAAACCTAAACGCTGTCCACATATTATCTGTTTTTCTTTTTATCTGTCTCCTACTATTAGCTGCTGTCCCTGGTTCTCAGTTCATTTCCAACAAATCTGATGTTCATCCACTCATGAAGTTTTGTTTGTGTGAAGGAGTGGGCTCTGCTATGGATCAGTGTGAGGACAGAGAGGAGGGAGTCCCCCCCTCTAAAACCGCTCTGTGTGGGGAACATGAGAGCCAGACCAAAGCTCAGAGGTAAGATGCCCATCTTTAACTGTCCATGACTCTTCTCCATGTCACAGCTCAGCACTCACACCACTGCTCCATCATTATTCACAGGAACCAACCTGGACCTGGACCCAGCTGTGTGTCCTTAAAGAGCAACGATTCAAAAGAACTTGCGACTGATTTCAAACAAAAAAGTTCCTCCAGTAAAACGTGAGTTGTTTTCAATATTAACTGATTTAAAGAATTAACTTCAAATCCACATATGACGTTTTTTCATGCAAGGCTATTTATTTTTAGGATCCATCAGATGCTGAATTCTCCGAGACCTGAACCCAGCTGTGTGTCCTCAAAAAGTGAACGGCCAAATAATTTAAACACCAGTTTTAGACATACTGCCAAAAAGTAAGTTACCATAATATGAAAATGAATATTTTACATAAAAGTATATGATTGTATAGGCTTAATAGAACAGCATTGATCACAGAGTCGACTCCTCTGAAGCTGAATCCAGCTGTGTGTCTGTGAATAGCAGCCAGTTGAAGAAGCCACTGTGACATTTTACACAGAAACCTTCTTCACAGGCAAAGTGAGTTAACCCCTCTGTGATGGCGAACCTCCTGTGTGTACAGAGTTTGTGAAAGATGTTCTGAATAACTCTCTCACAAGTACTTTCAACACTAAAACTACAAATAGATTTGTAAAATTTGACAAATAGATAGATTTAGTGTTATATGTGCCACTGTTTATATCTTCCAGGAGAGTATATGCCCTTTAATGAATGCACAAAGCTTTCTGTTATCTTATTTTACAAGATCCACAAGAGACTGGAGCATTAAACTTAGAACTGCTAAAGCTTTAGCTCCAGTTTGGGCTAGTTTTCACTAGTATTTTGATCCTACATTGGGCCACTATTTGCTGTTTTAGTTGCACATTGACGCTTTTTTTTTTTCAAGTGTTCAAATCTAACCCACAATAAAAGAAAGACAAAAATTTAAGCAAGATCTGGTCTAAAGTCAATAAAAGTCAGGAACAATGATTTACAGTTTTTTGCATGTGCTTTTGGATTCTTGAGTATTTTACTTGTACACCTAATTAATTATTATGACAAACGTAAAAGACCTGATGACTTTCAAACAAGTGACTGGAATTAATTCATACTTTCAAAATAAACAGAAAACTTACAAGTGTCAGAAAACGTTAGCATTTTCTCCGAGAGATAATGGTTATTATTTTGCTACACTGATGTCATTACTTCAATAAGATTATTTTGTGTCCATTAAACACTAATTAGTTTCCTCAAAATAACGCATCATTTTGTTGGCATCACAATATGAAAGTAAAAATAACAAATTATGTCCTATCTTCACAATTAGAAGTCACATTATTCACTAAAAGTTCTTTTGTTGCTGCTGTGAAGGCGAAATGCAAAATCCTTCAAAGTAAAGGGTCGTCTATTTTTTTGTATTGTTTGGCAACTGGCAACTTGTAGAATATTCAAACAGTGCATTTAGACAGAAAGTCAGACATAATAGAAGCTAAAGGAAGACAGTAAAGCTGTGTTGATGATTTCTGCTTTTTTTGAGCAGCCGAAGTTTGGTCAGATTTTTGTTCAAATGTTTAGTTCAAGTTTATATCAAATATTAACTAATAGTTTATGTTTTTACAGGATGCATCAGGAGAGCTCAGAGGTTCCTAGTGGTCAGTCTGAACAGCAGGATCAAAAACACCTGGACTCCATATTTAGGGTCTGTACATGAACAGAAACGTCCTTCACTTGAGCTACGAATCAAACAGGACTGTGTACTAATATAACATCAAGCAGCACATGTCTGTGAAGGTTCTCGGTCATCCAGTCATCATAGTCTAAAGAGCTTGGAAGGAAAGCATCTGGACTTCCTTAAATTTCAAGAAGATGAACAAGCCAAAAGGGCTTAGGGACACTCCCAACGGGGCTTAAAAATCTGGGACTCTCTCTTGCTCTTAGAACCGAAGAAGCTTCTCGGATGAGAGTTGAAACGTCTGCAAGAAACTTCAAGAAGTCCAGATTGTGTCCTTCCAAGCTCCTTATACATCAAGTAGCGCAGTTTCATCAGATTAAATCAAATTCTTGTTGACGTAATTCAGTTCAACAAAATTCTCTGGCATTGTTAATATGAAATCATAAAGAGGACAAACCTAAAACTCTACAGTAACACCTGTTCTCAGTGTTGTATTGTATTTGACTGACTGACTAGCTTATGTAAAGCTGTGTAGTCATTATTTCTATACATCCAGTATAGATGAAGTGGCAGGCTTTGTAATAAAGTTCCTTTATAGTAATTTGTAGGCCTGTAGGTTGAAATTCTGTACAAGACCAGATACGATGTTTCTGGTAATTATACGATTCATGTTAAAAAAATATATAGTATTCTGTTCTAGTTGCTGGAAGAAAACATCATCACTTTTGTGAAGAATGAACTGAAGAAGATCCAGAAAGTTCTGAGTCCAGATCATCCAGAATGTTTAGCGAGTCAGTGGAAGGATAAGGAGATGTTGGAGGGTGAAAACCAGAAGAGGAGCAGCAGAGAAGCTCTTCTGAAGATGGTAGATGACTTCCTGAGGTGGATGAAGCAGGAGGCCTTGGCTGACTCTCTACAAAGAAGTAAGAACATTTTCTATAAAGATCAAGTGTAGTGTCCAGATCAGACATGTTTTTTTCCAACTAGGTTCATAAAAAACCAACACCTGGCTGCTATCACATTATGTCCCACTCATTCCACGTCTGGTTATAAAGTTCAGACTGTGTTCTGGTGTATGTTTGTGATTTCCTCAAATCCACTGTAAATCTCAGCTTTTGTGACCTCACTTCATCAATGAAGAGTGAGAGGTGTTACCAGGAAGAAAACAGTTTTTAAGAGTCTGGCTCAGGCAGTATTTACAGTCCTGAGCAGCACCGTCATTGCAACCCTACAACCGCTTGTGGCAGGGTTTGGGAAAACACGGGTGTCAAATGGTCTAATCTTCACCTGAAATTTCACTGGCAAACCATATTTTTCATCTAATCTTTGTTTTGGACCATAAAATTATTTTACCCATATCCTTTTAAAGAGACCAAATAATGTTTTAACATGGTCTTGCTAAATATGCATAATTTAAGATTTAAATTTCAGAAATAAAATTATTTCCCAAATATCAAAAATCACCTTGGTTGAAATTATGAACCTGGATACTAATAGCAAACTGTGCATCTTTCCAGAGAAGAGAGGCCAGAAAGATGAAGGCTCTGCCTCCCATTCTACCTTTAAATACTCTAGGAACCACAAGTAAGCCCATCAAATTTTCTAGATTTAACTGGGAGTCAATGAAGAAAAGCCAATATGAGAGAAATATGCTCTCTTTCTCTCTAGCTCCTGTCAGTGCAGCATTGTGGATCAGAATGTTCTCCAAACATAACCAAAGAGCCCTAATTTTGTCTTATCTGACCTTAGGATGTGGTTTCAGTATGGATAGTCTTTTTCCAGGTTGTGCTTAACATACTGCAGTCTGGCTTGAAGATGTCCAGTCCAATTCAGCAGAAGTGCAGGTTTTCTTGGTCTGCCACTAATTATTTGGGTTTCACCAATGACTGTATAGGCGTTGGCTGAATAGCAGTGGTGCCGGTCAGAACTAACAGGAGTTCAAATTAGGTTCTTCCTTCTTTACTGTCATTCGTTAACACTACAGCACAGTAATGCAACCACAGGCTTACAGATGGGGCGTACAAGGACTCGTAGGTGCGGGAGTGGATGTCTGTGGTCTATAAACAAAACATATACAAAAGTGCTGAGTATAATAAACAATCAAATCATGAATTGTGCATCATTCACTGTCTTCCAGTATAACCAGATAAACCAATAAACATTGCACTTCTACATAAGCTGATTCCCTAAATGACATAAAAGGCCCAAGACTGTCCTTTCCAGACAGGTCATGTCATTTGTCTTTTCAGTAGTGATGTGCGATATCACTGATCTCCTTTCTGATCCGATACCAAGTAAAATTCAGGGTGGTATCGACGATACTGATCCGATACCGATCCAATACCGATACTCTGTACAAAAACTTTTTTTATTTATTGTATCTTTTATTGTATCTCAAATTATAGCGTCATAATGATTACAGGACATCAGATTACTTGTTCTTATCACTTAATAATGCAAAGTTCATCATATAGAAATAAAAAAAATTTAAGTTGTGCGCTATTTGAAAACCTTGCCTGCCTGCAGCACTAAAGGACTCCGTGAGAGGCGTCTGTCTCGCCCTAGCAGCACCTGTCCCTCTCCTCCTCTTCAGTTCACCTCAACATACGCTCATCATATTCTGTGATATGATTTACTCTGAGGTGTTTGACAAGGTTAGTGGCGTTGTACAACACCTCATTTTCTTGCCACATGTATTGCAAACCACGTCTCGGCTGTTTGTGGATGTAAAATACGTCCACACATGACTCCGTTTACACTCAGCCATTGTTGTGAGTGCGCACGCCAGGGGGTGGAGACATTTATATAGCCGTATTTCGCACATGACTATGAAAGGCGTAAGAGGAAGTAGTTCCTTCCAATGTAGACAATCCGAATGAAATAGCTTCTTTCCACTGTGTTCCTGTTAATGATAAACTACAAATTTACTCTAAATTACTAAAATATCCATATTTTAATGTGAGAATCGATTCTAGAATATAAATGACTGGTATCGGAGGAATCGATATTTCAGTATCAATCCCCACATCACTACTTTGAAATCTTTCATTCTTACTATTAGATACTATTATTAAATACTATTAGAACTTTGTATATCGATATCTTGGAGAGTGTCAACAATTCTTTCAATCAAGTCTAAGCTGTTTCTTTTGTCTTTGGTATGCTTCCTCAAGTGACATCTCGAAGCCTTGCTGTGGTTCTTACATTGCGTGCAAATTAGAAGAGGATCCTCAATTTTAACTGGATTTTCTAAGCTGCGAGACTTACAACGTTAATGCTCAAAAATCGTTTTTCAGGGGGTTAATAATATTGAGCCTAGTAGTTTTTTTTGGTTTTTTTTTCTGATATCAGTCTGAAATTGTGTACAAACATAAATCATTCCTACTTTCTAACAAGAAGTAGTATGTTGAGAAATGTTATTTTGAAAATCCCACTTAACCCTTTTACGCATAGTGGTCACTATAGTGGACAACTATTCAAAGGCTGTTTTTTTTGTATGTGTGTTAGTGTTAATGGTATAGTTGCACCTAAACCACTACATTGGACACTTATGTGTCAGTCCATACCCTGCCACTCACTGGTCAGCCAGTGGGTGGCAGTCAAGACATCACAGAGCCTCTACATATATTTGTTACATTTGTTATATTGTTATAAAATATATTTAAAATATATAAAAACATATTTTGTTATGTTATCGTTTTTATACAGTGTATATTATTTATTTGTTTGTGAAAGTCATAAGTCAAAACCCATGTTGTCCACCTAAGGGGACATGTAAAAAACTGAAAAGTTCAAAAATCTTTTTTTCATGCCTAAAGATGAATAAAAATACTTTTAAAAAATCCTGATTGAGGTTGTCATATTTCATGCATGAAATGGTCAAAAAAGCAATTGGGAAAGTTAGGGGAGTTTTTGATAAAGACTTTGATAGGTGGGGAATAATTTTGCCTTCATCTGTATGTGAGTCGTCCTGTTAGAGAATTCAGGATGTTCCAGCTTTTCTCTTCTTTCAGTATTTTCTGAAGAAAGGCATTGTTCGGATATTAACAAAACATCTTTGGTCCGAGCATCACTTACATAAAATGGTGCATAGCTCTTAATGACATTCATGGAGCTATATTTTTTTGTGATCTTGGAAGCCATACTGATGAATCTTCTCTCATGAGCTTCTCATTCTACAAATGCTCTCTGTGCCAAGTATTGCAGCCTGGTGCTATGCCTTAAGTTCGTTCAGCACCTTCCTCCTCAGGTGAAGTACCCAGAATCATCTCACCTGATGTTTGCCTTTTCTGCTCACACTTTGCCCATCTGGTCCTACAGATTCCCACTAAGTAGTTACACTACTGCACTTCTGTGGCAGTTTGAACTGATTTCCCGATCTTCACAACACTTTCTTTTCATGAACTTATAATGCATATCCTAGGTGGTTGAAGACTGGTTGGCCTGTTTTAGGGAGATCCTGGCATTCAACATATAAGAATAGGTGGGGGGGGGGGGGGGGGGGGGGTTTTGGGGGGGGGAGAACAATTTTCTTTTTTTTCTTCACTGTGTCAGTGGATGTATTGTTTTGGTTTTGGGCTGCTAGTCCATTGCCTAGCCTCTCTTATCTAGGGTTGGGATGTGAAATGTCAGAGTTACATCTTCTACATTAATATCAAATGTTCAAATTTATGGGATTTGTTCTTTGTTCAATCAGGAACTCCAGCTACATGCCAACAACATCTCAAATGTACAATGAAGAAGAGGTTCCAGTGCATGTTTGAGGGGATTGCTAAAGCAGGAAACTCAACTCTTCTGAATCAGATCTACACAGAGCTCTACATCACAGAGGGAGGGACTGCAGAGGTCAATGATCAGCATGAGGTCCGACAAATTGAAACAGCATCCCGGAAACTAGACAAACCAGAAAGAACAATCAGGCAAGAAGAAATTTTTAAAGCCTCACCCGAAAGAGATGAACCAATCAAAACAGTGCTGACAAAAGGAGTGGCTGGCATTGGGAAAACAATTTTAACACAGAAGTTCACTCTGGATTGGGCTGAAGACAAAACCAACCAAGACATCCATTTCATATTTCCATTCACCTTCAGAGAGCTGAATGTCATGAAGGAGGAAAAGTTCAGCTTGGTGGAACTTATTCATCACTTCTTTACTGAAACTAAAGATGCAGGAATCTGCAGCTTTGAAGACTTCAAGGTTCTGTTTATCTTTGATGGTCTGGATGAGTGTCGACTTCCTCTGGACTTTCAGAAAACTGAGGTCTTGACTGATATCACAAAGTCCACCTCAGTCGAAGTGCTGCTGACAAACCTCATCAAGAGAAAACTACTTCCATCTGCTCGCCTCTGGATAACCACACGACCTGCAGCAGCCAATCAGATCCCTCATCAGTATGTTGATATGGTGACAGAGGTCAGAGGGTTCACTGAACAACAGAAAGAGCAGTACTTCAAGAAGAGATTTCAAGATAAGAAGCTAGCTATCAAAATAATCTCCCACATCAAGACATCACGGAGCCTCTACATCATGTGCCACATCCCAATCTTCTGCTGGATCACTGCGACAGTTCTGGAGGATGTGCTGAAAACTAGACAGGGAGGACAGCTGCCCAAGAACCTGACTGAGATGTACATATATTTCCTGGTGGTTCAGGCCAAAGTGAAAAAAGTCAAGTACGATGGAGGAGCTGAAACAGATCCACACTGGAGTCCAGAGAGCAGGAAGATGGTAGAGTCTCTGGGAAAACTGGCTTTTAATCAGCTGCGGAAAGGAAACCTGATCTTCTATGAATCAGACCTGACAGAGTGTGGTATTGATATCAGAGTAGCCTCAGTGTACTCAGGAGTGTTCACACAGATCTTTAAAGAGGAGAGAGGACTGTACCAGGACAAGGTGTTCTGCTTTGTCCATCTGAGTGTTCAGGAGTTTTTGGCTGCTCTTCATGTTCATCTGACCTTCTTCTGCTCTGAACTCAATCTTCTAGAAAAACAAACACCCTCCAAAAAGTATGAATCAAGAGAATCTGCAGAGACACATTTATATCAGAGTGCTGTGGACAGCGCTTTACAGAGTCCAAATGGACATCTGGACTTGTTCCTCCGCTTCCTCCTGGGTCTTTCATGGGAAACCAACCAAGCTCTGCTACAAGGACTGCTGACGAAGACAAGAAGTAGCTCAGTGACAATTCAGAAAACAGTCGAGTACATCAAGAATAATATCAGTGACAATTTGTCTGCAGAGAAAAGCATCAACCTGTTCCACTGTTTGAACGAACTGAATGATCATTCTCTAGTGGAGGAGATCCAACAGTCCCTGAATTCAGGAAGTCTCTCTAGGGATGAACTGTCTCCAGCTCAGTGGTCAGCTCTGGTCTTCATCTTACTGTCATCAGAAAAAGATTTGAATGTGTTTGATCTGAAGAAGTACTCCCCCTCTGAGGAGGGTCTTCTCAGGCTACTTCCAGTGGTCAAGTCCTCCAAGAAAGCTTTGTAAGTACATAAATCTTAGTTGCTGGATTTTCTACAAACAGCAGGAGAACAAGTTAGTAGAATTAGTTAACGTGTGTCAGTAAGTGGATTGTTTTACTGATCAGTTGTCCTCTTTTTCTTAAAGAATGAGTGGCTGTAACCTCTCAGAGAAAAGCTGTGAAGGTTTGTCCTCAATTCTCAGCTCCCAATCCTCACATCTGAGAGAGTTGGACCTGAGTAACAATAACCTGAATGTTTGGGGAGTGAAAAAGCTTTCTGCTGGGCTGGAGAGTCCACATTGTAAACTGGAAACTCTCTGGTGAGATGTTTATTATTTGAGCTACGATACCTAGAAGCAGCCTGATGACAACAACAAAAAAACATTTTCTCTCTTGCTATGCTTGCTAACTAGTCAAAAAAAAGTGCATTCAAGACCTCATTCTCCTGTAGGGTAAAGCAATTTGAGTCATGGAGGACATGTGCTTTATTCAGTCTTAAGCAACTGTTAGTAATGTCTTGAGTTTTCAGGCTCTTTAGTTTTAGAATTCTATTAGTATTTTATTAACACATTTTCAATGAAAGGAAAAGCTAATTGTCACAATTTAAATTAAGAGTTATCATCATTTTAGCCATAAGTATGCTGTTCTCTAATACCATTAAATTGTACACTGGCATTCCCACATGAACTGACATGTATCTCATTTTGCTTGTCTGCAGTCTGTCAGGCTGTCTGATCACAGAGGAAGGTTGTGCTTCTCTGGCCTTAGCTATTCATTCCAACCCATCATCCCATCTGCGACAGCTCGACCTGAGCTACAATCATACAGGAGACGGGGGGAAGCTGCTGCTATGCGGACTTGAGGATCCACTCAGGAGACTGGAGACTCTCAGGTATCTGGGTGATCTTGTTACTAACATTATAAACACATCACTTTATAATATAAAATGATAGGATGATCTGAATTTGTCTAAACGTATCACTTTAGCTTGGAACCGGTTGGTGTCGAGTGGTTGATACCAGGTCTGAGGAAGTGTAAGTATGTTTTTGTTTTGTAAAATCTCGAATGAGTTTTTCCCTCAAAGTAGTGACAATTTTCATCGATATCCAGATGCGATGCAGCTCAGCAGTGAGTAGAATTGAAATTAGTTTGTATTTAAACCAGAGCATGTGATATGATTAAGAAATTTCAATCAGTCAGGTGGTTTTTAATCACAAGATAAACAGTATAAATAAATAGTTTTTATTGGGTGGTGGTTCTTTATTCTTGGTATCTGGATTGGTGGACTACCGATACGCCAACAATGTGTTACTGGCTGTCAGGTTGTTGGCTGAAATTCAGTTGGCACCAGAATATGTGAATACTGGAACACCACAGTAGGTTCTACATTACAGACAGCATTAGGTTCACTAGAGGGAAGATATGACTACTGTTGCAAGATCAAGGTTATAAATTTGCACTCATATCCACTCTGCACAGATACAGTACATCCTCTCTTCCAACAGCTAGTTTAATGTTTAGTTTCATGTTGTGATTTTTAGTTCGTTTTGTGATGTTTATTTCTGTGAAGAGTTTTCCCAGCAATAAAGCTGCGCTTTAAGTTAACTTTCCTTTTCTGAGTCCTGCATTTGGGTACACATCCTGCCAGCCACACAGCACTCATCATGACATCATGGAGCTTTATTTCGAGTTAGTTGTAATTTAATTTCTTTTATTAAAGCACTGGACCAGATCACACTGCAATAGTTAGGCTGTGCCAGAACTTTCTTCTTGGCTCTTGACGGAGGTGGTCGCACTTTTCTCTCTCTGCCTCTCCCTCTCCCTTATCTTCCCTTGGCTTCTCATGTCTTTGTATAGTCTCGCTTATTCTCTAACCCTAAGAGAGTCTCCCAGACTTGTTCTTTTAAAAACCTAAAGAAGAATTATGGATTTGATCAACTGGTCCCTTAACAAAATTGACAAACTGCTGGGCTTGGTAGAACCCAATTGTCCTGCGGAGATGTTTGCTGCCAGGTACTCGATGGTCTGTTGCGTCGTGTTTCTGGTGATACTCTTGATGGAGAACATCAAACGACATCTACCAATTCGGAACCATGATAACAGAGTTCTGGCTGATTGGAGCTCGTTCGGACCTGGCTTATCGAAGAACAAGAAGCGCCTACAGCTGTTCAAAATCCCACAAGGCTGGCTGACATGATAGACGATGGGCAGGGCTGTGAGTACTCAGACTGTGTTTATTGAACGCAATATGGATAACATCTTGGAGAAGAAAAATGGGAATTGAGAGATATGTTGACCAGTGATGGACATTAGACCTACTGTAAAATTGGAAGCAGTTTGTTCGCACTACCATCTTCATCTCATGCGGCTCCCCTGGCGCCAGCTGGATGCTCAAGGCAAAAGCTGACAGGAATAACAAAAATTCTCCCTTAGATAACAAGACTGTGTTGTGACTCTTCCCCTTCCATCAAGGAAACCCGCGTCGACCGAAGACTGTTGACAGTTGCCTAACCGAGTGAAGGGACATTTTCTATCGGCTGAACACGGAACACACACACGCACACATACGCATGTACACTGACACAGACCTACACTTCGAAGCTTATGTCTTCTGTGTTGTGAGATGTGCTGAATTTTGTGCTATGTGCTGATTTATGTGCTATGTGCTGAGTAGAGATGGACCGATCCGATATTACGTATCGGTATCGGTCCGATATTGACCTAAATTACTGGATCGGATATCGGAGAAAAATAAAAAATGTAATCCGATCCATTAAATATCACGAAAGCACCTCACAAAACTTGCAACACGCCGTAACTCACCTCAGAACGTTAGCACGTCGGAGCAGTATGCATCACGTGATAGAGCGGCTGTGGCATGCGGGACCTGTCGGTGGTCTGGATAGCATGTGGAGCTTCACTAGCAACCCGGCATTTCATCTCCGATAAAGTTATCCCCGAGAGAAGTAAAGCAAGTGTGTAAGTCCATCTCTGAATGTTTGTAAAGCATTCCTGCGTTAAGCTTACCAAACGATATATGGAGCGACTGCCTCTTCTGGCTGCTACTTCAATCATGAAACTGCTTAATGATCAGCTGATCGGCTTTTCTGTCGCGAGTCCGTCTCTCTGGTTTGTTTTTGGCCCACTTTGCACCAGAAAGAGGAAACCAGCGGCTGAACAACAGAAGCACGTTTAAGCTTGATCAGCTGTTGTTAGAATTTATTTAATATTACTTTCTACTCGAGGATCTTTTTCTACGTAGCTGACGGCTGGTAACTGTGCAGGGGCGGATCTAGCAAAGTTTAGCCAGGGGGGCCGATAGGGCATTAACAGGGAAAAGGGGGCACAAAGACATACTTTTCTTTCTTATTCTCATTTAAAATGTCTAGCTTTTAATAAATAATTATCTGACACCCAAAGTTTTAATTTGATGTAAAATGAATAGAAGTCAATTACTGTATATAGTGACTATTAAGTCTAATATATATACCCTAGTAAGCTATAGTACTTTTTCCTTTGGGAAGGTACCATCTGTGCAGTCTGCAATTTTGTTGAAGAAAGATGTTGAATCTATTTAATATTTCTTGAAAAATAATTGATTTCTGTGCATTTATTTTTTCACACTGCATCAAATTAAGGTTGATTACGTCGATTAAGCATCATGAGGTGGAGCGTGAGGGGTGGTTCCCTATTTTTTATTTATTTATTTTTGTTGTTGCTGGGAGTTGGAACCCTATTAGTTAGGTTGCTTAATATTTACGCTAAGTACTCTTTAAAATACCAGAATAGGGAGGATGGTGTAGGTTTAAGTTTATTAGATTGATCAGTATTGCTGAACTATGAAATTTATTTTTTTTTGCATACAGGTATAACAGAATAGCTTTAGTGTAGTTGTTGTTTTAAACTTGAGTATGAACTTATACAAAATGCAGCAAGATATTAAAAAAAACAGTTTTGTTGATTAAAAAACACTATATCGGATTCATATCGGTATCGGCAGATATCCAAATTTATGATATCGGTATCGGTATCGGACATAAAAAAGTGGTATCGTGCCATCTCTAGTGCTGAGGTGGGGTTTTTCCTTTCTTGTGTTGTGTATTTTCCATTGTTATACCTCTCTGACCTGTCTTCCCCATGTGATGTTTGTGTAATGTATGTATGGTCGGAAGGGTAAGATGGCGCTGACCAGGCTTGCAGCCTTAACCCACCCAATCAATCAACTAACCTCTTGTCACCACTGACAGACCTCCACTCATTTTACTTACATAATCAATATGTTTAGACCGTGTTCATTTACAATCCACCATTAAACCTCATAGTTTTGTGTCAAACAGATAAATGTTAAAACACAGCTTAACTGCAATTCTTTTTTCTCCATCAGATTCCTGTCAACTCACAATCGACACAAACACAGTAAACAGAAAACTCCAACTATGTGACAACAACAGGAAGGCAACCCATCTGAAAGAGGATCAGTCATATCCTGATCATCCAGACAGATTTGAACGTTCTCAGCTGTTGTGTAACAATGGTCTGACTGGTCGTTGTTACTGGGAGGTCGAGTGGACAGGAAGGGTTGATATTGCCATGAGTTATAAAGGAATCAGAAGGAAAGGAGACACAAACCACTCATGGCTTGGAAGGAATGATCAATCCTGGTGCCTGGGCTGCTTTCATGATGGTTACTCTTTGTGCCACAACAACAGTGTAACATTCAGTCGTCTCCCCTCCTCATCCTCTGTCTCTAACAGAGTAGCAGTGTATTTGGATGCTGCTGCTGGCACTCTGTCCTTCTACAGAGTCTCTTCTGACAGCCTCAATCACATTCACACCTTCAACACCACATTCACTGAACCTCTTTATCCTGGGTTTGGGCTTCAGAATGACACCTCACTGACTATATGTGACTTAAAAGAAGACACAGAGAAAAACTCTGAAATCATCTACAACAAACATTAGCAATAAGCTGCAATAGTATTTTTTTTTTTTTTTCAAAAGAGAACAACAGGCAAAGCTTTGTTACTTTAAAATCCTCCTAATACGGCTGCTCCTTTATCTTTAGCTGTGGCACCAAACAGAAATGGCAGTGTGTGAGGACTGTCCTGGTATCAATCTGTCCTTCTAGAGACTCATGGCCTGATATCCTCATCCACATTCAGGCCATGAGTATTACAATAGCTGAGCCTCATTAGTTTGGTTTTAGGTTTCAGAATGACACCTCAGTGTATTTAAAAGATTTTAAGATGTTTTAATAATTAGATATGATGGTTCAACTGTGAGTGCCAGCATATCCAATGAACAGTACTGGCTTTTTGTTATGTGCCTGCTGTGTATTATGGAGGAGCTGTTAAAATAAGAAGACAACCAACTCTTTTATTGTTTACCAATAATTTTAGAGCTGTTTTATAATGAAAGTCTGTTGTTGGTGTTTTTGAAAAATACATAAATACGTATGTTCATACATAAATTGTCAAAACATGAGCTTTGACAATTTATGCAGAAACCCAGCAGATGAAGCTCTGAAACAATCGAGCTGCACTAGTCCTCCCAAACAAATTATCCCAGAAATGTTAGAATAAGTATGCAGTCTAGTAAACTCTGCTTTTCAATGGCTGAATCATGGGTAACTGTGGCGTAACACCACAAAAAGTTAATCTCTGCATCAGAACTTCAAGTGCAATACTTTGATTTGAAAAGAAATAACTTGATGTTATTTAAGATTATGTAGGGTTTTTTGTTCTGGATGATGTTATATAGTTTCATGTTTATTTTATTTATTGAGTTTATTGTTTGAGCTGGATTAATTCCACACTCTGTAACAAGCTTACGTGCCATTCTGTCTAACCACCACCGGAGGGTAGTGTTGGCCTCCATGGGAGTGGGGTGGGCTAGGAGAGATTCAGCTTTGTATTTATTATGTCCTGTTAAATCCTAAACGACTTTTATATTACAATGATCAGATCTGAAAGAATATGAATGAATGAATAAATAAATAAATAAATAAATAATAAAATAAAAGGACTCAACTTCTTTATTACTCAGATGCAATGAGAAACACCTGTCACTGTAGGGTTTAAAAAAAAAAAGTTTTAGTCTCATTTCAGGTTGGTTTGTGAAGTATGTGTGACCACAAGCTGAACACCACTGGAAGACTTTCACCTCAGTATCAGCAGGTAAATATTTGATGTGTGAGCTGTCCTAAGTCAGGCAGAAGCCAGATCAATACTAAGAGGTTGCTGCATGTCTCTTTACCTTCATGTTTTTATTTAACCACTCCTGCTTCTTCTTCCCAATATGCTGTTTGCTATATGAGCTCATAACATGTTCATTGAGACAAACTAAAGCATTAGATTCTGAACATGACCTCTGACCTCAGCAGCAGCCTTTATTTACACAAGTGACGTATGTCTGAAAGGCTTAGGAACAAAAGTTCGCTCAGTCAACACCGACCTCTGAGTCAAAAAAGAAAAAAACTGGTGCAAACCACAAATGTAATATAATTGAGTTTAGTACCAACAGCAGGCAGAAATCATGTAATGACCAAATAACATTTTGAGGTGAACGTCAAAGGTGATTAGAGCATGACATTTTTTACACTTAGTATTTTAACTTTTCATAAATTATCTGGACAACTGTGATATATACGAATATATACGAATACTGTGAAAAATCAAAATTGTCTGAATATGTTTTCTTGTTCATGTTTTAAAATGTCTTTAAAGTTACAAACTGTAGTTTCACACAGAATATATTTCAACATGAATCCACACAGATTACAGCAAATGTTTGACAGCAGCACAAACTGCACCCTCTGATGGGACCATGGAATTACACATTCACTGTTACTGCAAACTGAACATCCAGCCATTTTCTGAACTGATTGACATATTGAGGTTCTGAGAAGGGTTGGAGACTGTCCCTGTTGGTGAGAGATGTGACCTTCAACTGATCTCCAGTCACCAATCATCAGACGTTGAAAACCGATTGATGGTGGTCTTTTCTTGATGTCCTGCTATGGTTGAAAAATTGACTTACTGGAAGGCAAAGAGCTAAGGGCCGTTTCCACACCCAAATGAAAGTCTGATGTCAAAATGAGTATTTATTTGAAATGTAACATCTAGTTTCTGGAGTGTTGCTTACTGAGCACATGGCCAAAACAAAAACCCATTGTAGCCCTAACACATTGGTGCATATTAACTGTGGGTGGTGATGCCTAACTCCATACTTGTGTTTTAGAGAAAACCAAAACAGGTCTGTGAAGTAGAAATTTGGGGAACATCTTTGTATTGCGTAGGGTTCGGGTTTGTGTCATCACCGATAATGAACTTGACCTAGCTTTTAACAAACTCTTATTATTTTAAATGTTGAATCATTTTTGTGTATGATGGGTGTACAAGGAGGACCCAACACACTCAATGGTTGACTCACTGATTTGCACTTTATTGTCAGTTGCACACACAAAGACAATCTCCCCTCAGCCCAGATGTCCGTCTCCTCCTTCTCCGCTCGTCTCTTCCTCCACTATGAAAAGAAATGGAGACTGTCATCAGTCATAACGCCACCACCTGTGGCCTCACCTGCCTCCCAGCACCGCCCCCTTGAGCTCACTGCACCACTCCTCTCCTGCAACTGATCCAGGGACCACACCTCCACCACACTGGGTTTGGACAGAACAATGACTGACTTTAGGAACCCAAGACTGTGATAACATATGTCGTCACAAAAAAAATGTTTTTTTCTGAACGGTATATTTTTGATACATTTTCATGTTTTTAGGGTGCTGAATCCAAAAATGAGCTCTATTTTCCTCCATCAAGTACATTTTTTTTTTGCAAAACATTAGGACTTTACATTAAAAAAGCGAAAACAGCAATGAAAAAAAATTTCCCAAGGAACAAAATAAACCTGTTGGGACATCATCCACTGAGCTCCTCACGCCAAACCCACCCCACCTCCCCCTCCTACTGACCCCCCTTAATTCCTCACATTTCAATTTAAAAAGGTAAATTGGATGCTTAATTAAACCAAAAACTTGAGTTCTGCAAGAAAAACTGACAAAATGGAATTATTAAAATATTTTTCCTGGTTTAAGTGACTAAAGATCTACAAGAAAAAAAAATGTACCAAAGATGGTATTTTTAAGACTTTTTAAGATTTTTTTAGGGACTTGTTACACTTGTTAATTGTGACTTGTATGTTCATATGTTTTTTTTTTTTTTACCAAACAATAATTCAGTATCAACAAAACTGACCTTGGGTTGTGTTAAACTGCAGCAGTATTAACTCACAGTAGGACTCGAGTTGTTGAGAAAAAGTAAACATGTAGGTTTAAACATAACCGACTCATCAGTCTGGCTCAAACTTTGACCCTCTGGTCAATAATCCCCCCCTCCAGAGGACGGACAGAGAGACATAGACGGGCAAACAAAGAAGGACACACTGAGTGCTGCTGGATCTGGTTCTGAGGTTCTGCTTACAGGTCTGAATCATAATGGAACCAACATCAAAACCTGCTGCTGTTCTGCTGCTGTTTCTCCTGCACAGCTGTGTGGCAAACCATGGTAATGAACTCCTTTCTTCTTCAATGTGTGAACTGGTGTTTTTAGTGCTCATATTACTGGTACTAAATGTAGGATCATCATATGACTAATCTAGATCAAAATTGTACTTTGGTTTGAATATATGTCGATTTAAGTCTTTTATGAAAGTTCATTAGAAGACAGAAAGTAACCCTCAGTCTGTGTATCTGTACATTTGATTGTCTAACCAAATATCACTTTTTTTTCTTCTTCTCTTGTCTTGAATTTGATGAACACTAAACCAAATGAACCATTTTAAATCTGGTCTGGAAGTATAATTACAAAGACTGTAAAAACAGTCTTTGTAATTAGTACTACTATCACTTCTACAATTACCCGATAGAAATACGTGTATAATATGATTGAAATCAATTCTCAAGTATGTAAATTACTGACCTTTACTTAAGATATGTTTTCAGTCCATTACTTTTATTTTTGGAGTACGTAGTTAATACAGTATTTTTATATGCCATGCATTTTGCCAAAGGGGGGAGGTGGGTGAAACACAATCACCTGGAAGAGGCAGACCCTGTAAATTATTTATAAAGCATATTGTGTCATTTGACAAAATCTTCCTCATTATTAGACAGAAGATAAATGGAAGAATGGAAAAAATTTTATACAAATCCAATCCCAAAAAGTTGGAACATTGTGTAAATTAAAACATTAAAACCATATCTCATGTTGAATTTGATAGCAGCAGCACATCTGAAAGGACTGTGTTTACCACTGTCTAGCGTCTCCTGTCCTTTATAAACGGTCTGTAAACGTCATGGATGAGGAGAGCAGCTGATGTAATTTTGGAAGAGGTACTTTGTCCCATTTTTGTCTGATAGAGGATTCTAGCTGCTCAACAGTCCCAGGTCATCTTGCATTTGATCATTTGTGTGACTACAGAACAGATTTTAAATTAAACTGGAGGCTGAGTGTTGGTGATGCTGGAAGGGTTTAACTGATTTTCTATCTTTGTTGTAGTTTTTCTCAGTGGCCACCTCGCCTCACAGGTTTTGGTCCGGAACAGACGAGCCAACCAGATGTTTGAGGAGCTGAAAGCAGGTGACCAAACAGCAGCTTTTCTCCTCATTATTACATCCACTATGGTTTGACATCTTGACCATTCGTATCATTCTGTGTCTACTGAACTCATAAAATTCCTTGATTCAAATAAATGTTTGTACAGGGAGCAGGTTCATTTCTCTCCCTTTTCGTATCTACTTTAGATTCAATTGTAATCACTTACTTTAGCATGCGCTGCAGGTTTGGAACAATATTAGCTTTGAGTCTTTGTTGACTGGAGGTGGGCAGAGACTGCTGAATGTTAGCATTAATTTTGGAAAGTAAATCAAAAAGAAACAAAAAGAGCCAAACAGAGACAACAAACAACTGTGAAGTGACACAAAATTACTATAACATGTTTTACAGGTGCTCTCTATGTTTGTGTCTCATGATACTGTCACGATTATAGTGTCTTAATGTGGATTATTTCATATCAGGGAACCTGGAGAGAGAGTGTGTGGAGGAAATCTGCGACCACGAAGAAGCCAGAGAGGTGTTTGAGCAGCCAGATAAAACAGTATGTTTTTACTTCTCTCTGCTGTCAGAAGTTTTAACAGCACTGAGATCAGTTCAGAGTCTCACCGCAAAACAATCTCTCTTCCTACAGGAAAAATTCTGGAACAAATACCTCGGTGAGATATACTGGATTTAAACATGGAAACAAATATGTTCAATACTAAGAGATAAGTATAAGTATATGAACAGTATGATTTTTTTTATTACAATAAATGAATAAAAAACATTTCTTTCTTCAATTTTCTTGTTTTGTGTAACCAACAGTTCCACAGTCTTTCAGTTTATCAGAGGAAATTCTCATATTAAGTGATTTTAAACAAACAAAACATCCATCCATTGATCCTTTTTCTTCTGCTTCTCTGTGCCCCGGTCATGAGGGCAGCACCTACACAGAAGCCCAGAGCCCCTCCCAGCACCACCACACACCCCCAGAAAACTTGTATCCTCCCCCCCTCCCTGACAGAGATGTTTGTGTTTGGATGGATGGATGTTTTGGTCCAGTTTAGATTTGATGTGTTTCTGAATAGAACTAGAATTGGTTGAAAGTTTCTGTGCTTTCTGTTGGTTTGAATGAATTTGATTTTGATTAATCTTGTTATTTTTTTTAATTTTCTAATTTTTTTTGCTTCTGTTAAACTTTGTGCAGTTGGATGAACGCAAGCAGAGTTAATTTTTCATGTTATTTGTACACCAGAGTTTATTCAGCTGTGAGCTGCACTGCAAACACGAACAAAGTCAAGAACAGCACACAAAGGGAGCACACAAACATCTCACTGTGTCTGTCTATTTGTTCTGCAGACTGTAAAGGAACTCGGATGTCAAGAACAGCAAAAAACATCAATCTCATCAGAAAATGCATAGAAGGTGAATATAAATGAACACAATAAATAATAAAACAGTTAACTAGTGTACATTAACGCAGAGTGTGTGTCTGTCCTCAGGTCAGTGTATTTCTGGTCAGGGTAATGGTGTGAACTACGAAGGAGACATCAGCATCACGCAGTCGGGCAGAGTGTGTCAACACTGGAGGCACAGCTTTCCACATCCTATCTTTAGGTAACTGAGCAATTCCCCACATAAAAACAAAAATTACAGTCCTGGAACTAACTAACGAGCTTCTTAAATTAGGTAAGAAATAACCAAAGCAAAGCAACATATTACTCATTACCTGAGCAAAAGCAGAAAAACACAAAGGACATCTAATTTAGTCATATTTAAAAGGGCTAGCTCACAAACTAACTGGTAAAACAAAAATTATTAACCACCCAAATTATAACTCAGTAATGTCGTGATGCATGCTCAATCATCCAGGTAAGTAAATCTCCAAAAGTTGATTCTGTTCATCTGGACGTAGCGTTTTGTGGGAGAAACGTTTCGTCACTCATCCAAGTGACTTCTTCAGTAACAGCTGACTGCAGGTTTCCCCAAATCTTATAAACAGTACATTTGCATAATGACTGAAACCAGCCCACTGAGGAACAATGGGCTGGGAGGTCAGTTCCTTGATCATTAATATGCAAATTCTCATGACCATCAACAACCACTGACCAAAGGCCATTATTAAAGTACCATTCACAGAGAGTTGGGGAATGGCTGCAATCACAGCATTGTAAGATGGCGAAAGATGTACCCTTAGGCCCCCTCCTCGATTCAGAGATGGTCTTTCCCTTTTCACATAAATGGCCTCCTTGACTCCGCGCTCAAACCAACGTTCCTCCCTGTCCAGGATGTGCACATCCTCATTAGGTGTAAATGTCGGTGTAGCTGTAGGTGTAAATAGAATGCGGAGTCCTGGCCCGACGAGGTAGCTCGTCTGTGTTGTGCCATCTGCTTTGCGAGAGGTTGTTTGGTTTCCCTGACGTATAAATCCTGGCAATCCTCCTGGCACTTAACAGCGTGCACTATGTTACTCTGTGTCGGGGGACCCGATCCTTGGGGTGGACCAATTTTTTGGCACAGTGTGTTTTGGGTTTTGAAAGTCACAGAGACACGATGCATCAGAACTGTTCTGATACTCCTGACACATACGGGATCATTACAGGTTTTTGCTTAGGCAGCAGTTGTCCTTCTCTCCTGGATCGGCTGGAGCTTTCTTTTGGCGCCTTCTTTAATGATCAAGGAACTGACTTCCAAGCCCATTGTTCCTTCAGTGGCGCTAGTTTCCGTTATTATGGAAATGTACAGTACTGTTTATAAGATTTGGGAAACCTGCAGTCAGCTGAGACTGAAGAAGTCACTTGGATTTACTTACGTGATTGAGCATGAATCAAGACATCTATAGCTTTGCTTTTGCAGATGATCAGTACAGCATCCGCATTAATGCAGAGGTCATGCCAATCTGACAGTCTTCCCGTTCCATTCTGTTCACACTGGTGAACAACACACTGAGATCCTTCCTCCACTTGGGGAAGTAATTCATTCAATTTTCTGTGTGTCTGCAGAGAGTATAACACTTCAGAGCCAGGCAGCAATTTGAAGGAGAATTTCTGCAGAAACCCTGACCATCGTCCAGAAGGACCCTGGTGTTTTACCAAAGACCCATCTGTCCAGAAAGAGACCTGCAGAGTACCAATATGTGGCAAGTATCTGCTATAGCCACTGAGTAAAGATTATGAATACAATGATAATAATTAATATTCTCGCACCATTTTAGGCTAGTTGACACTCTTGTGCTAGTAATGTTGGAAAGCCATGTCGGCACCTAACATGAGCTGCTCAGAACTCACTGAATTTCTTCCAGTCTCTGGTTTCCACATCATTGCTGAACTCTTCTTACATCCTGCAGTGTTTCAGGGCTCATATACAATTTAGGATTATATTTCTCTGTAGTTTGAGCTCCAAGTTCTGTCAGCTGATCTGTCTTTTTTTTTTTTTTTTTGGTTAAAGGTGAAGACTTTGTCCCACCCACTGTGGCCACGAAACCACACAAACCTATAGTGTGCTTGCCCAATTATGGTATAGAATATAATGGGGACCTAAGTGTTACCATAGGAGGTCACACCTGCCTGCCATGGTCATTACCGGAGGTAAAAACCCTCAGTCGGGACAAAGAGTTCATCCCTGAAGTTCAGCTGCAGACCAACAAGTGCCGAAATCCTGACAGTGACTCTGAGGGCCCCTGGTGCTATGTCAGGATTGCTGGAAATATAACAATGGACTACTGTGATCTGCAGCTATGTGGTAGAGTACAAACCTACAATCCACTATTAAATAAATCCACCTGTTTACCTGCCCCTTACCTTTCCAATTGGCCACCTGCTTCCTGCAGATGCCCCACTATTAGGGCCTGAGCAAACAACTGTGACCGAAGGCAGGGAGCGCTCCGTCTTAGGTCAGGCCAGGAAAAACCTTTTCAGTCCTCGCACGTTTGGACAAGGAGAGGATGGTGAGTGCACTTAATGGGCAGTGACAGCAAGCATCAGGTAATCCCTGTACCCCAAAAAGCTGAAAGAGAACAATTCAAGAAGCAGGTGATCCATCTAGCCTGTTAATAGTTTTGTTGTGTTTGACCATCTATCAAAGTTTTTATTGACTTCTTGTGTTGCAGATTGTGGACAGCGTCCCCTGTTTGAAAAGATAAGCAAAAAAGATCAAAACGAAGTAGAGCTTGTGCAGTCATACGGACGTATCGTTGGGGGTGATGACGCTGAAGTGGGCTCAGCTCCATGGTAATGACACTAGATAAACAACATGACTTTAAGGATGGTTGACAAAATTGTTCTGAATGTCTGGTAAAACAGATCAGACTCCCATCAGGAGATTATCAAGATAACATTAGATATACTTGATTTATCCCAACATTCAGGAAACTGCAGCACCATAGCACCCAAAACATAAAAACTGTAAAATACATAGAACACCACAAAACCAAATATCTTGAAAGGTAAATAAAATACACACAAGAAAGAGCTGAAGTAACAAGGAAACATAAAAAGTGAAGGACTCAAAAAGTAAAAATGAAAATATTTAGGAGCTTGTAGTACATTCAAGCAAATAAATACAAGTATGACACAGGGAACTTTCAACATCTGCCTCTTCAGCTTAGACAGATGTTGAAAGTTTGTATGCTGCCTGGCAAGGACAGAATGCAAAGGGTGGGCCAGGTCATCCAGTTATTATGCATAGCCATACGCCACAACCATACTCATTTGGGTGACCTCTGTGTCAGCTGATGGAGGAATCTAAACAGTGATAAGATGATAAGAACAGATTAGTAATATGGACACATTCCACAGTGAGCAGTTAAAGATTGTAATCCTGACACATTTGTTCTTCCCACTCAGATTGGTAGGATTGGCCTGCTCGAAAGCTCCTGAAGGGTGGTACAGTCAATGAGTGTCCATTGTCCATTCTGCCAGTCAGAAACAAATAAATGAACCATTAAGAAATGAACTGTTTCTGTCACCTTTTGAATGACTTTTTATTTCTAACTTAATAGATAATTTTGTTGTTTGCAGGCAGGTGATGCTGTACAAGCGTAGCCCACAGGAGTTATTGTGTGGAGCCAGTCTGATCAGTGATCAGTGGATCCTCACTGCAGCTCACTGCATCCTTTACCCACCCTGGAACAAGAACTTCACCATCAACGATATACTGGTCCGCCTGGGAAAACACAACAGAGCCCAGTAAGAAGGCGTGTCTGTCTTAATTATCATTAGTTTCATTTGAAGGCCTGTTGGAATTATGTCATTTTTTTCTAGGTTTGAGCGTGGCATTGAGAAGATTGTGGCAATTGATGAAATCATTGTCCACCCCAAGTACAACTGGAAAGAAAACCTGAACCGTGACATCGCTCTGCTGCACATGAGAAGGCCGGTCACGTTCACTGATAAGATCCATCCTATCTGCCTGCCCAGCAAGCCCGTCGCCAAGTTGTAAGACAAACATTTGCAACCAATTACAAGTTGACAAGTTCAGACCAAATTCTTTAATTATATTTCCCACACAAATCAAAAGAAAGGGGTGAAAATGTGTCTTTTGCCTTTTATCTAGCTTGGCACAGATTATTGTTTTCTTTCAGGACATGGTAGATTCCTCTCATTAGGACAATCAATCAATCAAAGCTTTATTCGCCACATACAGGTGAAATGGGACAACCCCGACTTTATACACACAACACAGACATTACATGGGGATACAAGTCGGAGACAGACTCCATCTCTGCTCAATGTGAAGTAGTTAAATCGCTACTGCGGTGAAAAGCAGCGCCATAGATTAGCTTAAAGCTGAGTGGTGGACCTATATTGCCTATTGGTAAAGCAATTTACCAACTTACTGCTATTTGTGCCACTCATCTAAACTGACTAAACACAGACATCCAAAATCAGTTTTGTCCTGATGGGCTTAACTAAAACATTCAGACTGGTGTTTTTACCTTTCTCTAACATGAGTCTTGTGTAGTGCTGGCATATCAACAAAACTGAACGGAGAATTGAATTTCCAGTTTTGTCAAGTGATCTGGAGCGTTTTTATGTGGGGGAGACTCTGGGTCCGACATAGAGCTTGCTGGAGAGATTATTTTGTTCATATGGTGTTGAATACTGCTAGAAATATTAATTGGGGAGGTATCAACACAGTTTATTATTGTGCCAAGGACTTTGCTTAAAGTCCTCAGTAAACAACAATTTGATTAAATCAAGTCAGGTCCTCAAACTTGGTCACATAGCTATTTCTGCATAGATATCGATTTTCCTTTCTCCAGTTATCCTGCAGGGGGTTAAAAGATTCTTCAGATCCCACAGATTCCTTCTGTCTTATTGGAAAGTCTAAAGTAATGCAAAGACTGCGCCAGTAGAGGGTGCTATTAAGAACTGTGGTCAGAGACACTTTGGTTCAGTGAGGTTTATACCTTGTGATATATCTGACTGGTATTTTTTCCGGCAGTCTGATGTCTGAAGGCTTTAAGGGCCGAGTTTCCGGGTGGGGGAACCTGAAGGAAAGCTGGAACCCTGCAGTGAGAAATTTACCATCAGTCCTTCAGCAAATCCACCTACCGATAGTGGACCAGAACATCTGCCGCAGCTCCACTTCAGTCAAGATCACAGACAACATGTTCTGTGCTGGTAAAACAAAACAAAAGATTTTCCACATTTGTTCAAGAAAATGCTTGTTTATATTTTATCTTTGGCTTATTTTTGGTCCAACTGTTTGATCCTGAATAAACCCCTGGTGTGCTGAGTGATGCTGCCATCTCATTGGCTGCACTGAATGGAATTTGGCTGTTTCTCTCAGGATGATCCTGCATCTCCTGAAGGTGTCAAAGTTTCTCTATAATTACAGTTTCTGGTTGTTTCAGGTTATAAACCAGACGATAACCATCGTGGAGACGCCTGTGAGGGAGACAGCGGCGGACCTTTTGTGATGAAGGTGAGAATCACAATGAAAGAAGAACAAATGATAGATTAAGTCTCCTCTTTACCATTTCTTATCATTAGATAACATCTGGTTTATATCTCAAGCAGCTGTTTTTTTAATATATTTGTTAAATAAATTATAAGACCGATGGCACGAGAACACACAGAAGTGACATCATGTTTTAATTAACACATAGTAATAAATTATGTAGACTGTGTATTAACTCTTAATTATATAATCAAGTTAACATTTACATTAAAAATGTAATTTTTTCTCGTTCACAAGTTCAACAGTAGTGTAATGGGATTTTCTTATTCCTGACACGTTAAAATTGTTAACGAATTTCCTGAAAATCTGTCTGGACATTAACAGTATTTTATAGTCATAAAATATATAACCATAATCCAAATATGTAAAATTTATGAAAATGCAAAATGTTGTAATAGGAAATACCAATGCTTGAGTTGACCTGTGCCGAAGTCATACAGCCATGCTTTCTCCAACTAAATTCCCAGTCACACAATCCTAGAGACCAGATGGTAACCCCATGGCAACCAAAGGGGAAAATGTGTGTTCTCTGGGACACCAATGATGATTTGATTCACACAGTTTGTTCAGGGTTTATTCAGTGATTTCATTTATCGCTTTAACTTTGTGTGCATTTTTTTTATGTAGTTGATTATAAATTATTTTTGTGGTCTGTAAATCACTTTCTACCTAGGTTTTGAAAAGTGCCACACAGCACTGATTTTATTATTATTAATATTAGCATTAAAACATATACACTGCACAATCATACACCAATATTTCACTGGACCTACTTCACCTACTAATGGGAAGGTTGTTGATTTGATCCCTGTCTGTGTCCCAAATACCCTTTGAGCACTTTGGCATCAGAAACCTTCATCAAAAAGGGGTTAGGGTAAAAAGCGTGTAAAGTCTTCAGATTTGCCTAATTGGCAGCCTCAATCTTCATTTATTATCTCAATTTAGAGAAAAGCAGTAAATCCTCACAGTTAAGTGTTATTTGGCATTTTTGCTTAAAAATTGAAAAAATAGTTAAAATATTTATAGAGTTTTTCGTCCTTTCAGCTCTGAAAAGACTTTTCTACCATTTACAAAAGGTTCAATCTGAGAATTTAGAATAGCTGCCTTTGCAAACAATGAGTCTTATTTTGAAACGGTCTTCCTGTGCAGTACCCGGCAGAGAACCGCTGGTATCAGATCGGCATCGTGTCATGGGGAGAGGGCTGTGATCGTGACGGGAAGTACGGCTTCTACACTCACCTGTTCAGGATGACCAGGTGGATAGGCAAAGTTATCGACAAGATGGGAGGAAGCGAAGATGAGTAAACACAAACCATCGATGTCAATCACTTCACATTGAACCCTGTTAAGCAGCATGGCCCCAATAAAAATTGTTAACGCATTGTACCCTGGCCTCTGGTGTTATTCAAAAGCCTTGGTTTGACCTGCAGCAATAAGAGTCAGTAATAACAAATAAGCCAACGTGATCTTAGGAGTTCTCTGGGGATTTTTCCAGAGGTTTGTAGCAACCAGTCAACAGATTGTTAACATAAACAGAGGTTATAGCTGCACTGTACACCCCTTTACTGTTTATTCATACATGACAGAGGCTCTAAAGTGTTCTCATTATGTTTGTTTACTCCTGAATCATCTTCATCTGTTGAGCCATTTTCATGATCTCTTTGACTTCAACAAGTTTCTCCAGCAGTGCTACTCTAGATCTGTTAACCAAAGTTCAGTTTAAAGCATTGCAGTTACAGCAGCGATAGAAACTATTAAACATCATTAAGGGCGATGCTGCTCGCTGGCTGTCCCGTCTTTGAGTGCAGAACAAGCACTCACAAAGCAGCAACTCGGGGATGACGTCGCATACATGGGTCCTCTGTTGGAGTATAGGAAAACCCGGACATTTTTATCAATCTCAAAAATCCCCCCGGACGCCCCGAACAGAATGTGAAAAGTGGACATGGAGGACGGTTGGTCACCCTATGACACGGGCTGCTCCACACTAGTGATGGGATTTCCGGCTCTTTTTAGAGAACCGGCTCTTTCAGCTCAGGCTCACTAAACCGGCTCTTAAGGTTGTTTTGTTACTTTAATTAATTTATTATTAACAAAAATATAAAATTATGCACAAAAGGAATTACTAATGTAAAAAAAAGTGGTTTTATTTATATATGTTTATATATAAATATATGTGGTGGCCCCTAGAGACAAAGCACGTGCAAACTCCAAAACACATTTCTAGCATTAACTGAACTTCCAAAGCAGAGCTACTAGATCACTTAAATTACACAATTGAAAGCATATGTGTATTGTTTGTGTATTTATACACAAGCACTCATATATATTCAAATAATTTTAAAAAAAATGTTCATTTACCTGTTATTACCATACACCAAATCCGGTTGTTGGTACTTGCTGGCTTGTGTAGCCACTAGGTAACAAAAGCTCAACACTGCGCCCAGCATCCTGGAGCACTTCTGTTGTCTTTTGTAAGTGTTTTGGAGTTTTTACGTGCTTTGTCTCTAGGGGCTTCCATAAATAGACATTTATTTTTTCACTCCACATAAAATTTAATAAATAAATCATATAATACAAAAACCAACTATTAATATTTCAACTTTTAACTATTTACATTTTCAGCTTTTTCCTTTTAAACAAATTTAAAGTGAAACAACACAAAACGCAGCAAACCACAACACAATTAAATATAAATTAAAATATGAAAACAAAACGAAGATGCATATTCTCTGTCATATGGGTCTGCATGAATAAACTTTCTGAATCCTTTATCATCTGCAACTGAAAATAGTTGTGGATGATTACTATACCTTTCTAATGTGACGTTGGTGTTCCTGGTTCTCTTTCTCTCTCTCTCCCTCCTGCTCTGCTCCTGTGCTACTGAGAGTGTAACTACCGCCCCTCTTCCCAGCGCAAAGCACAAGGCTCATGTGCGGAGTGAAGCGGGAAAAAGGGCGAGAGAGAGAGAGAGGAAAAAAAAACAAAAAACCACGGTTCGCGTCGTTCACATCAAAGATCCGGCTCTAAGAGCCGTTTCGTTCGCGACCGACACATCATTAGTAGGTGTGGGAGTGGGGGTGTGTGGTCTGTAAGCAAAACACGTACAAAAGTGCTGAGTATAATAAACATTCAACATAAGTCATGAAATATGTGTCAATAACTTCCAGTATAACCAGAAATACTGATGAAAATAAACATTGCTCTTCTACGTAAGTTGATTCCCTAAGTGACATAAAAGGCTCAAGACTGTTCTTTCCAGGCAGGAATCAATGTCTACCTGCAGTTCTTTAGCGACGCATGCAACTCACACCATGCATAGAAGTCCACTGTCGAGTCAGTTTGCAAGGTGCCTCTTGCTATGTGTTAGCTAAACCTCAGTGCTCTGGACTATGTGTTTGATAGCGTTGACAGCGTTTTCTCTCGCCACATACAACTGACAGCCTTTCCAACATAGCTGCCCCCAATTTGCAGTGCAAATTGGCTCCATGGACAGGCTGTCTGTGCAGACAAGGGATCCAACGCCTGGTCATCTTCATCCATGATCTCCGGAATCACAATTAGATGCACTATACGTCAAGTGTATGTTTTGTCACGTATCTTTACCTCTGGCGTTTGGATCTGGCCATCAGAACCAATAAGAACCTTAGTCACCCTCGAAATCTGCCACGATGCTCTGGGTAGCTGTTGATCCACTAGCAGAATAACACAGCTCAACAGATAGGGTGCTTCAGGAGGTATATAGGCACTGCTCAATAGTGCTCTTATTTTGACTCAAGAATCATTCTGGCCCATGCAGTGTCAATCCCAGTCGGGTTCAGATTGTAGCCAGCCTTCCTGGTGATTCAAAGCGCACAGGTTATATAGGTTTTATATGGCGTGGGTGATCCTCCAATTAGCAGCAAGGGTGATTGTTAAGTCTAATTGGTAAATGTGTCATTGTGTTTCTTAAATTTGTAAACTCTGAGTTCAATCTACAGGATCAAGACATTCCTTTGTCTCTGACCACCTCTCCAGCCACTCTGTGCTGGGGGAGGTTTTATTGCAGGTACATTCTATCTGGATGGTCTTTCTCTTGTGTTGTAAGCTTCCTGCTTTTATGATCCTTTTGGTGAGCGCGCGCACACACACACACACACACACCCTTGTCTTAGAACCATTGAGGGGGTTACAGAGGGAGGTGCTTGTGTTGTATTGTAACTGTCATGTCAATAAATAGCTGCAAGGGAAGCTGCTCTTTGAAGGATTTTGGGCATGAGACAGGTTAGGAGCGTGAGCTCCAAGAGCTGATTCTTGACTAGGGCTGGGTATTGTCACTGATTTCTAGAATCGATTCAATTCCGATTCACAAGGTCCCGAATCGATTCGATCCATGATTCGATTTAATTCGATTCGATTCGATTTAAATCTGGGAAATTTTGACAGTCAGAAATATAATTCAGATCAGTACATTTACATATTTTTGTATCAATAAAAAGGAAGCTGACACACGCAAGACTTTATCGCAGGTGTAAGCGTCACAGCAGATGCCTTTGTGTCAAAGTAGCTGAAGATAAAACACAGAAAAACATTAAGGTGATTTTCCTGGCCTGGGATTTTATAAAAATATTCTGCAGTACATCAAAAACGAAAGAAAACCATTAATCAACATATGAACATTACCTCTCACGTTACGTTTTGAATAATTTTAAAAAGTTTAAATTTGTTCAGTATTGAACAGCAGAAATGAGGTTTTCTTTTCGGAAGAATGTAAAAGGGAAAAAAACAGCGGCCGACAGCCTGTAAACAACGGTAGACTTGTGCGTAACAAGCAAGCGAATAATGAAGAAAGGGAAACTGTTCGAGAGAGAGAGAGAGAGAGAGAGAGAGAGAGCTGTGCATCGCGTTGGAAGCAAAACAGTAAAAGTCAGAGTGAATTCATGACGATGTTTATGTGAAGCGTTTGGATCTTCTTTTGCTGCTGGTTCGGTCAATATTGTTTGGAGAGACATCAAACTAACAGCTTTAGAATCAGCTCATAAAGGGCGTGAACACAAAGCGCGGACCCGGATCAGCGAGCTGTCGGCTTTCAGCCCCGACCGTGAGAAAGGCGACATCTAACTGATTCTGATCCGCGGGTCACGCTGTGTGTTTAAGTCTATGTGCAGAATCCCTGTACCTGCTCTCATTTACTGTCTTAACTGTTTGGTGGTTATTGAAATTTTGTGATCTTTCACCAGAGATTCTGGCATTTCGGGCAAAATAAATTTATATTAAAAAATCGATTCAGGATTTTAATGAATCGATTTTACGTTATCCAAGCCAGAATCGATTTTAATTGATGAATCGATTATAAAAACTCACCCCTATTCTTGACCAAAACTTCCCTCGTTAGAGAGTGAAAAACCGGTTGAAGATGTTCTGTTATGTTTTGTGTTCTTCATGAGGAATAAGTCTCTAAACTAGTGGGGCTTGTGGAAACACAGACCCAACAGTGATACTCTCCTGAGGGTTTGTAGGGGTAAGTCTTCAAGATGTCTTTATCGTCTCTTGAGCACGGTAACTGGATATGAATGTTGAGCCAAGCCAAGTCGCTGGGCAGTGACAACATTAGCTATGAAAAGGATTTCTGGAGCTGCATGATAAGGGACAGACTGAATGAAACTGAGGCCACGTGCAATGTTTGGATATCCTGACGGATAGTTCTCAGGGAAAGGTCTTCACGTGTGCCTGCTAGGCCCAGCTGCTGAGCTGTAAATGAGAGTAGCATGTAGCTGTCAGAGCCATCCTCCAAGACAACATCATGCCCAGATTCTTGTCACCGTGTCTCAGTAGGACTCTGATCACTTTAAAGACTTGAAAAGAAAAAAAGAGAAATTAATTTATTTGTTTGCATGGTTAAAAATAATTTCATGTACGACCAAAAACATTTTAAGTTAAAAACATGCGTGTAATATATTATTGTGGTGATATGGGAATTGAAGATAAGGATTTAAGCTATAGCTGTGGGAAGAAATAAGAGAATGGACTTGATCTGGCTGTATGCAATAATATCATTATTGGTGTGCAGGCTGGGGTTTTTTTTGGTGGTGTTGATAAAGCAACTCAAATTCTGGATTCTGGATGGATTCAACTGGGTTCTCTCTGGATGGAAATGGCGAGCCTGTGCCCAGATTTTTTAAGCCTCGCCTGAAAGAAATGAACCAATCAGAACAGTGCTGACAAAAAAGTGGCTGGCACAGGGAAAACAATCTGACCTCCCACATCATTAAGAACCTGGAAAGGTTCATCCTGGATCAGTTCCGACCCATAGTCAGACCACACCAGGATCCCCTTCAGTTTGCTTACCAGGCCCATCTCGGAACTGAGGACGCCATCATCTATCTGCTCGATCATGTCTACACCCTCCTGGACCAGCTAGCGAGCAATGTGAGGGTCATGTTTTTTGACTTTTCCAGTTCTTTCAACACCATCAGGCCAACCGTCCAGGATGATGAGCTAAAAGCGATGCAGGTGGATGCTTTTCTGGTGTTCTGGATTGTTGATTACCTGACAGGAAGACCACAATATGTGTGTCTCCCACAGTGTGTGTCTGACAAGGTAATCAGCAACACAGGGGCGCCACTATCCTCTCCCCCTTCCTCTTCACTCTCTAGGGTGGTGTCATGTGTCGCTGTGTGCAGGCAGGAGAAGTGAACCCTAGTGATGTGACGTTCTGTATCGAGGCTTCGAAGCTTGTGTCGAGTAATTGAGGGGGCGTTTCCGCGATGCGCGTATCGAGGCTTGCTTCATTTATGGGAGGAGCTGAAAATGATGACGTCCGAAGCCTCGCTGCCCAGCTGTACCACGTGACTGGTTCATGAAGTGGTTCGAACTTTGCCGCGAGATATGACAGCGATATAAACCCCTCAGACTTCATTCAAAAATGTGGGTGTTTGATGGAGAGTTGCGGTTAGTGAGAGTTTGGAGACAGTTTGGAGGTTTATGAGAGTGAGGAGAGAAAGTCAGGAGAGAATGGAGCCAGCTAAGAAGAGGAGGATGTCCTCCCCTGTGTGGGAACATTTTGATCTTATTCCTCCCAACAAGGTATGTAAATTTCTACAGAAGATGTATTTTCATAATACTGATGGTGCCATACAATTTATGTTAAGCTGTCTTGACTTTTGTACAAGGTGAAGTGTTTGCTATGTGCCAGGGAGCTGGGATATAACAACACCTCATCCATGCTTAGGCACTACAGAGCTTTGCATGAGAATAAGGGGAACACCGATTGTGGAGCAAGACCAGGTGAGCCATCAAATGCCATGATAATATAGCATGCAGTAATGTTACTAAATGATATAACAATATTATACAGCTGTAATAAGTTACGTGTGTGATATTTATATTTGTGCTTTGTCTTTATTGTCTTTCCTCAGGAGAACAATCTCAAATAGATGTAGACCTGGTTAGCATGGTGATTGAGGACTCCCAGCCATTTAGCATTGTGGAGGACAAAGGATTCAAAAGATTTGTTAAATCATTAAATCCTAGCTATGTTCTCCCCACTAAAAAGGTCATAAAAGCAGTGAAAATTTAGTTTTTACAGAATAAAATGTGAACAGGCAGGACTGAGGCCTCAGTGTGTAGCTGTCCATACCTCAACGTTACAAAAGCACAACTACTGTCCACACCCCAACCACACCTCACCTCACAGTAAATGATCATTTCCATTTTAAGCATTTCCAAATGATCATTTTCCATACTGCCAGTATAAATATACACAGTGTACTGCCATCACTACAATATACATGTTTTACACACTCCTTTTGTTGTTGACATTTACAGGCTGTGTGCAAAAGGCCACACTCTTCAAATTCATGCCAACTAATATTTTTATGTCCAGTAGGTGTCCTACTAGAGCAAATGAAGCTTCAAGAAGCTTTGCACTGGAGTGAACCAATTGGATGAAAAGCTTCAGTGCTTCATGAAGCTTTATCTGCCCATCACTAGTGGACCCAAAGTGCAGACTCAGAGGCAAAACTTGAACTCAAAACAGCTTTAATGCTAAGCTCAAATGCAACATAACTGGATATTTCCCCCCCCCCCAACTTACACCAGAAGACTGACAGAACACACAGCATAAATGAGGGTAGATCGCAACACCAACAAACTGAAACACAGGGCTTAAATACACAGAGGGAGCAATCAGGGAATGAGTAACGGGAGGGAAACACAGCTGGGGCAAATCAGGCCTAAAGACAAAGGAAGCAAAACCAGATACATTAACATAAGACATGGACCTTCAAAGTAAAACAGGAAACATAACACAGACTGAACTTAGAGACACAGACTCACTGTCTGGACATGGGGAAATAGCAGACAGGGGAGACAGCAACTAAGGATTACACAGAGACATAAACCATAAGAAAGAACTCTAACAAAGAAACCAAAGACTAGAAAAGATAAATAATATAATAAACTCAAACCTCTGGGTCAACGACCCAGGCATCCTAACAGGTGGTGATGGAGAGGCGAATGTTGTCCAGGATAAAGACACTCCATGACGTTCTGGCTAGCCACAGGAGTACGTTCAGTTTGAGACTGAGATTACCAAAAAAAACACCACTGAACGACACAGGAAATTATTCCTGCCTGTGGCCATCTCCCCGTACAACTCATCCACCTAACACACTGTATACTGCAATAGCTACACACTTTTCGCACATGCTCTTCTTTCTTATTCAGATATTTATTAGTAAATATATATATATATATATATATATATATATACATATATATATATATATATATATATATATCCATCCATCCATCCATTCGCTTCCGCTTATCCTTTTCAGGGTCGCGGGGGGCGCTGGAGCCTATCCCAGCTGTCATAGGGCGAGAGGCAGGGTACACCCTGGACAGGTTGCCAGTCTGTCGCAGGGCCAACACACAGGGACAGACAACCATTCACACTCACATTCATACCTAGTGACAATTTGGATTATCCAATCAACCTATCCCCACAAGCTGCATGTCTTTGGACGGTGGGAGGAAGCCGGAGTACCCGGAGGGAACCCACGCAAACACGGGGAGAACATGCAAACTCCACACAGAAAGACCCCGGCCTGATGTTGGAATTGAACTCAGGACCTTCTTGCTGTGTGGCAACAGTGCTAACCACCATGCCTATATATATATATATATATATAGGTATATTGTGCTATTTCTTACTTTGTGTATTGTCAGTTTTTGTTACTGTTTGTACTGGAGCGCTGTAACCAACATAGTTTCCCCTAGGGATCAATAAAGTATGCTGATTCTGATTCTGATGATTCTGATTATACACTTTATACACTATACACTACAATTTATACACTTTCACAGACATATGTCACAAATTCCTTCACAAGAACGGTAACAAAACATAATACAGTCATAAATACATCATAAAAACCCTGGTCTAATTAAAGTTTTTTGAAATAAAAATATCTTCAGCTGTTTTTTGCGCTGAAAACCAGATAGAGAGGACAGCTTCCCAGGAACCTGACTGAGATGTACATATATTTCCTGGTGGTTCAGGGCAAAGTACGATGGAGGCGCTGAAACAGATCCTTGCTGGAGTCCAGAGAGCAGGATGATGATTGAGTCTCTGGGAAAACTGGCTTTTGAGCAGCTGCAGAAAGTAAACATGGTCTTCTATGAATCAGACCTGACAGAGTGTGGCATCAATATCAGAGCAGCATCAGTGTACTGATTATACACAGATCTTTAAAGAGGAGAGAGGACTGTACCAGGACAAGGTTTTCTGTTTTGTCCATCTCAGTGTTTAGGAGTTTATGGCTGCTCTTCATGTTCATCTGACCTTCTTCTGCTCTGGAGTCAATCTGCTGGAAAAACAAACACCCTCCAAAAAGAATGAATCAAGAGAATTTGCAGAGACACATTTATTTCAGAGTGCTGTGGACAACACTTTAAAGAATCCAAATGGACATCTGGACTTGTTCCTCCACTTCCTGCTGGGTCTTTCATGAAAAACTAACTAAGTTCTGCTACAAGGACTGCTGACAAAAACAGGAAGTAGCTCAGTGACAATTCAGAAAACAGTCGAGGATATCAAGAATGATAACAGTGAGAATCTGTCTGCAGCGAACAGCATCAACACGTAAAGGCAGCAACAGGAACACCAGGAGCAACAGGACAGGAAGGGTTGATATTGCCGTGAGTTATAAAGGAATCAGAAGGAAAGGAGACAAAAACCACTCATGGCTTGGAAGGAATGATCAGTCCTGGTGCCTGGGCTGCTTTCATGATGGTTACTCTTTGTGCCACAACAACAGTGTAACATTCAGTCGTCTCCCCTCCTCATCCTCTGTCTCTAACAGAGTAGCAGTGTATTTGGATGCTGCTGCTGGCACTCTGTCCTTCTACAGAGTCTCTTCTGACAGCCTCAATCACATTCACACCTTCAACACCACATTCACTGAACCTCTTTATCCTGGGTTTGGGCTTCAGAATGACACCTCACTGACTATATGTGACTTAAAAGAAGACACAGAGAAAAACTCAGAACTCTGAAATCATCTAAAACAAAAATTAGCAGTGAGCTGCCACAGTATTTCTTTCCAAAAGAGAACAACAGGCAAAGCTTTTTGCTTTAAAATCCTCCTAATATGGCTGCTGCTTTATCTTTAGGTGTAGGACTAAATAGTAATGGCAGTGTGTGAGGACTGTCCTGGTATCAATCTGTCCTTCTAGAGCAGGCATGGGCAAACTACGGCCCGGGGGCCACATGCGGCACGTTAATCGTTTTGATCCGGCCCGCCAAACTTGAAAAAAAAATTAATAAATTAACCTTGTTAATGTTTTATTTCCCCTGCAATTCTGATGTCATGAAGCTTCCCTGGAGTAAGCTTGTTAACGTCACCACAGATGGATCTCCAAATTTAACGGGAAAAAACGTTGGCCTGCTGAGGAGAATCCAGAATAAAGTGAAAGATGAAAACCCTGATCAGGATGTCATTTTTCTCCACTGCATCCTCCACCAGGAATCTCTATGTAAATCGGTGTTACAGCTGAATCATGTTGTGAATCCTGTGGTGAAACTTGTCAACTTCATACGCGCACGGGGACTTCAGCACTGTCAGTTCATTGCGTTCTTAGAAGAAACTGATGATGATCACCAGGACCTGCTTTATCACTCCCGTGTCCGCTGGTTGAGTTTGGGCAAAGTGTTTCAACGAGTGTGGGAGCTCAAAGAGGAGATTGGCGTGTTTTTGGAGCAGCAGGGGAAGACTGATGAATTTCCTGAGCTGAGCAACAAGAGCTGGATGTGTGACTTTGCGTTTGCTACGGACGTATTTTCACACTTGAATGAGCTCAACGTGAAACTGCAGGGGAAGGAGCAGTTTGTGCATGACATGCACACAAACGTGAAAGCCTTCAAATCCAAGCTGGCTTTATTCTCCAGGCAGATTTTGAACACGTCATTCACTCATTTTCCTACACTAGCCACGCTGAAAGAGGCCGGAGCAAAAGTAAAGAAATACAGTGAGTCACTGGATGCACTACACGGAGAATTCTGCCGTCGGTTTTTGGATTTCGATAAAATTGACAAGTCACTGGCCTTTCCTCTGTCACAAGACCCCGAAACAGCTCCAGAGGAGCTTCAGCTCGAACTCATCGACCTTCAGTCTGACCCTGCCTTAAAAGAGAAGTTCAGCTCTCTGAAACTAAATGACTTCTATGCTTCACTCAATGATGCCGTGTTTCCAAATCTAAGGCGAAAAGCGCAGATGATGTTGGCTTTGTTCGGCTCTACCTTCGTGTGTGAACAGACATTCAGCGTCATGAACATCAACAAAGCCAGCCACAGATCCAAGTTAACAGACCTACACCTCAGATCCATCCTGAGAATCGCCACAACAAAACTAACTCCAGACTTTGATGCGCTGGCTAAAAAAGGAGACCAACAACACTGCTCCCATTAAAATGTGTGTCTCTCCGTGATACGCACGTTGTTCAAATGAACAGCGCGCGCAGATCAAATATAATGCTTCACAGACTGACTTGCTGCAACTGTTTCGTTCTTGCACTGGTCGTTGTTGACTTTTGGCACCGGGGAAACAAATTGAATAAAAGGAACAGGACAAGTACATCTGCATCTCCTACCGTTTTTGGAAAAAAAAAAAAAAAAGAGTCAGGAGGAGAGTGATGTGATATCCTGAAGGATAACAGAACTTTCAGTGCTTTAAAATAAAATGTTCATTTATTTGATTTTCAGTGTTTAAAGACTCATTTCGAAGTCAGAGATTTTATTGTAATGCTTTTCTTCATTTTCATTGGAAATTAAAGCACATGTTTTCTCCATATCCCAAGATGTGTATTTTTCCCCCAATGAGGTGATGTTTTCAAAGCATGCCATCTATCCGCTCCTGTTCCGGCCCCTTTGTCAAATGTTAGAACTCAATGTGGCCCACGAATCAAAAAGTTTGCCCACCCCTGTTCTAGAGAGTGTCGCCTGATTTCCTCATCCACATTCAGGCCAGCAGTATCACAATAGCTGAGCCTCATTAGTTTGGTTTTAGAATTAAGAACCACGCCTCAATGTATTCAAAAGATTTTAACATGTTTTTAATGGATGAATCAACTGTGAGTGCCAGCATATCCAATGAACAGTACTCGCTTTTTGTTATGTCCTTGCTGTGTTTATTCGTTTATTTGTTTATTTACAAGGAACCCCATTAGCTTCCACAACAGTGGTTGCTAGTCTCCCTTGGGCCCAAGCCATCAAATACAATCAAATAAAATATTATGCAATAAAGTGGAAGCAAAACACCCACATAATATGGCTCTTACATCCAGAGTGAGGTTTTACAATTGTGAAAATGTAAGCATATAAATATCAATAACACTGAGACAAAATACACAAATTTCCATTACAAATCACATTGCCTTTTTACAATAATTAAAATCGTTTTTTGAAATTATGAATAGATGATAATTCTCTAATTGCATAAGGAAATTTATTCCACTTAGAAGATGCTCTAAATATAACAGAGTTTTTCAATAATTTGCTTTGAACTTGAGGAATTACTACATTGCTGTTTGTTGAAAATCGTGTAGGAAAAAATGTGATTGTATTTATGAAGAAAGTATTGCTTTCTTCATAAATACAAGTAAGCCATATTATAATTTAGTTTGTACAGGAAGCCAAGAAAGTTTATTGTGCATTTTTTCAATATTTCTATAGTATGAACACCTTAACACTAATCTTGCTGCCTTATTCTGGACTAACTGCAGCCTGTTAAGATCTGTGTTATTAGCTGCTTACCAAATGATTGAACAATACTCTGGATAAGATGAGTGCATTAATGACATCTTTCATAATTGAAGAAGTAATATATATCCCGTGTCCAATTTTCTTAATAACAGAGTCTATGTGCTGAGACCATGAAAGGTGGTGATTTATGGTAACTCCAAGTAATTTAATCTGGGTGACCTGTTCTAATACCAGCTTTAGAAAGATTCAGTTGTGGGCTTTTGAATAAGCATAATCTACTTGCAATTAACATAGATTTGGATTTAGATATGTTTAAAATCATGTGGTTTTTACTTATCCAGTCAAAAATCTTGTTGTAATACGCTGGTCAATTCTGGCTGAATAAAACATGGTGGAATCATCAGCATACATTACAAGACGAGATTTATCCAAAACATACGGCAGATCATTTGTGAAAACTGAATAGAGAAGTGGACTGAGGCAGCTGCCTTGGGGCACACCACAGTTCATTTCGCAGCCTTCGGAAAATTACCATTACAATAAACCTTTTGCCTTCTTCCAGACAAATAACTTTTCATCCAGCACAAAGCAGCTGGTGAAAATCCATAACGTTTTAGTTTATCGATCAAAAGATCATGATTTATATATCAAATGCAGGACTAAAGTCCAAGAATACCACCCCAACCAAATCCCCATTATCTAGATGTTTATACCAGTTATCTGTCATGTTAATGAGAGTTGAGCTAAAGTAAAAAGACAACCAGCGCCTTTATTGTTGACCAATAATTTTAGAGCTGTTTTATAATGAAAGTCAGTTGTTGGTATTTTTTAAAAATACATGAAGGAATGTGTTCATTCATTCAGTAAAAGGACTAGATGTTACAATCCCTGCTAATGCATTGCCTCAAATAGAGAAAGCCTTGAGGGATGGCTGTTACAAGGAAAGGCAGAAATTTTACCAGCGGGACACATCGTTGTGTGCCTCAACTTCACAGGGTGTTTCGGACTTTTATCCCAACCTAATCTGCCATTTTGTTTTTACCTTTCTTGCCTTTGAGATTTGATCTAGATTATCATATTAAAATTTGGGACATATTTGGATTCATCGGGTGTTTCAGCCGTTATCACTAGACACCCTCATTAAGGAGGCCCTGCCAGGGTTGATCAGACCCCAGACTAGTTTTTTAGAATTTATTTTCTTCTATCAGTTCACTACAACTGAGAAGTAATACTTACCTCTTTAATATTTAAGGAGCCTCACTTCTTCAAAGGGATAGAAAAGGTGATACGGAGAAGTAAGACCTCGGCTTGTCCCCCTCCCGGACAAATGCTGATCAATACTGAGACTCCTCTTGGTTCGTGAAAGGTTGAGCACTGATGGATTTTCTCTTTCACTCAACTTTCTCAGCTAGACAGCTGAGGACCTGGTTGTGTTTCCATGGCTGTATCCCAATTCAGGGTCTGCAGCCTTAAAGGCTGCATTTTAAGGCCGATTACGTCACAGCGACGCGACGAAGGCTGTCCCAATTCGAAGGCTGCTCGAAATGCGGCCCTCAAATGCGTCCTTTATTTCCCTGAATTTTAAGGACGTGGCGGTGTAGACTTCGTGGCCCAACATATCCCAGAATGCATAGTGGGTGGTGGGTATGGATAATTTTGCCGAAAGAAAACGGCAGATGAGGGGCGCCCGAAGAGTAAACTTTAAGTAAGTACTGAATATTATGTCACTTATTTATGTGCAAATGTTTAATAACGAAGAACATTAAAACATTACTGTTGGCCACATGTCGGCAAAGTTATGTGACATTAGTGACGTTTGTACTAACTTGGTTTTACAGCCTTTACTTTAAAATATACGCCGTTCAATAGCTGACCTTCATCTTACAGAGAATGATCAAAGCTCATGTAGAAAGAAACAAACAAATGAACAAAAGATTTTCTCCTTCATTTCTGTCAAACAAAGCTGTATGACACGTTTCCAGCTGTTAGTATCACGGTTGCTAGGCAACCTGGGCAGCGCAACGGAGGCTAGACCGTCCCATTTCACAAGCCTCGCACTTCCGGCCTTAGCGGTCTTTGAGTACGCGGCCCTTGAGGATCATTGAGGCTGCGTACTTTAAGGCTGCAGACCCTGAATTAGGATACAGCCTATGTGTCCATGTGCCCTAAGTAAGGCTCGTCCTGCGACCAACCAAGATGTGCTTGAATGTTGCTGGGACTGTACACAGGGGGCAAGATGGGTACTTTTCTAAACCACACCTGCAGATTTATTGGGGAAAGCAGCACATCATATGTTGCTCGGATGATGAAACATAGCTATTAGACTCCATTCCCCAGATTTCACTCCATGAGAGTTTCCTCTTTTCAACACTCTTGCAATTCATCCAGCGACCCTGCTTGGCAAGCGCTACAGCTCTGGCATGTCTTACTGTTTTCTCCTGTCGACGCGCCTCCTCCACCATCATTTTCAATGTTCAGATACAGATGCCTGTTGCCATTGAGGTGTTACTGCTCCAAGACCAAATCCTCCTCTGCCCTGTTGGACGTGACCCACCACGTCATGATTGCGAAGATCAGATTTGGCCTCTAGCACAGATGTGGCTGGGGTCCACTTTCTCCCCGTTGCTAGGGTGGGAGCAGTGCCAATCACTATGGGGTCCCTGGAGTCTGTGAGTGACATCTCAAGCCTCACTTTTGCACATTTAAACTCCTCTACCAGGCTAGGGATAGGCACACCAGTATCCCGTTGCTGTAGAGTCCAACGCTACTGAGGCATTTGGGAAGTCCAAGCCACTTCTCAACATAGGAGCTCACTAGCCTCTGTGGTTGATTGGCATGATTGAGCGAGACCTCGTACATTGTCAACGGCCACAGTAGTCTGGGTAACAACACAAACTGGAAGCATGAGAACTTCAGTTTCCCTGGGAGTGCAATGTTGTTAATCCGCCTGAGGTCAATAGCCAAGATCTGCCTTAGTTGTACATAAATTGTCAAAGCATGGGCCAAAAACAAGTTTCAACTGATTTTTTAAATTTATTTTAGTGGTGAAAACAGAGTACATCACATCATCTGACTCATCAGAAAATGGAGAGGAACTTAAAACCCATTAAATTTTTCAGATACGGTTACTTAAAAACTCGCCAAAGCAACAGTGAACCAGTCTCTGATGAAGTTTGGAACTCTAAATTTACTCAAAAATAAATAAATTCCAGTTTATTAACCAAAATTCACAGAAACTCAGCGGATGAAGTTCTGAAACAATCGAGCTGCACTAGTTCGCCTAAGCAAAATATCCCAGATTTGTTAGAATAAAAATGAAGTATAGTAAACTGTACCTTTCAATGGCTGAATCATGGGTCACTCTGGTGTAACGCCACAAAAAGCTCATTTTTGTCTTAAAGACTTGTATCATATCTTGCAGTAATAAATGTTAATTATTTCCAATATGCTGCTTGCTATATGAGTTCATAACATGCTCAGTGAGACAAGGTAAAGTATCAGATTCGGTACATAACCTCTGACCTCAGTAGTGGCCTTTATTTACACAAATGACATATGTCTGACAGGCTTAGTAACAGTAAAAGTGCACCTGACTTCACCGACCTCTGAGTCAAATAAATAAATAAATAAATAACTGGTGCAAACCACAAATGCAATATCGTTGAGTTTAGTACCACCAGCAGACAGAAATCGTGTAGTGAACAAATAACATTTTGAGCTGAACGTCAAAGATGATTAGAGCATGACATTTACTTACAGTTCAACTTTTCATTTCCACACATTATCTGGACAACAGTGATATATACTAATAATGTAAAATATCAAAAACTACAAAAAGTAGTTCATGTCAAATTTGTTTGCATATGTTTTTGTTCATGTTTTAAAAAGTTTCTTTATAAACTCCAAGCTGTAGTTTCACACAGAATATAACAGCAAATCTTTGACAGCAGTAAAACTGCACCCTCTGATGGGATCATGGAATTACACGAATTCCTTCTAAATCACTGTTACTGCAAACTGAACGTCCAGCCATTTTCTTAACTGCTTGACATATTGAGGTTCTGAGAAGGGTTGGAGACTGTCCCTGTTGGTGAGAGATATGCCCTTCGACTGATCTCCAGTCACCAATCATCAGACGTTGAAAACAATTGATTGTGGTCTTTTCTTGATGTCCTGCTATGGTTGAAAAATTGACTTACTGGAGGTGAAAGAGCTAAGGACCATATTCACACCCAAATGAAAGTCTGATGTCAAAATTTGAGTATTTATTTAAAATGTAACATCTAGTTTCTGGAGCATTGCTTATTGAGCACATGGCCAAAACAAAAACCCATTGTAGCCCTAACACATTGGTGCATATTAACTGTGGGTGGTGATGCCTAACTCCATACTTGTATTTAAGAGAAAACCAAAACAGCCCATAGGGGTAGGGTTGGTGTCATCTCCAATAATGAACTTGACCTAACATTTAAATTTTTTTTATTTTAAATGTTGAATAATTTTTGTGTATAATGGGTTTGGACAGAACAATGGATCGTTTTGCTGACTTCAGGAACTCAAGACTATGATAACTGAATCTATCTACTGCCAGGTGATAGCTTTAGCCTGTAATGAAAGACCAGAACAACTGGTTTTATTATTACTTTCAAAAACACTGCAGGTGTTCGAATGTAAGAAATGTCCCAAAGATGATACAGGCCAAATCAAGACATTTTAAGATTTTTTAGGGACTTGTTATTTTGTAAATTGTGACTTGTCATATGAATCTCATATGTTTTAATACCAAACAATAATTCATGTATAGTTTCAGAGCCGTTGTGTTAAACTGCAGCAGTATTAACTCACAGTAGGACTCGAGTTGTTGAGAAAAAGTAAACATGTAGGTTTAAACATAACCGACTCATCAGCCTGGCTCAAACTTTGACCCTTTGGTCAATAATCCCCCCCCTCCAGAGGACGGACAGAGAGACATAGACGGACAAACAAAGAAGGACACACTGAGTACTGCTTGATCTGGTTCTGAGGATCTGCTCAGAGGTCTGGATCATGATGGAACCAACATCAAAACCTGCTGCTGTTCTGCTGCTGTTTCTCCTGCACAGCTGTGTGGCAAACCATGGTAATGAACTCCTTTCCTCTTTAAAGTAGGATCAAGGGTATTTGCAATGTGTACAATAACAGTAATATGAATAATTTAGATCAAAATTGTACTTTGGTTTGAATATATGTATGTATATGTATGTATATATGTAGCAATGCATATTGTGTCATTTGAATATGATAAAATCTTCACTGATATTAGAAAGAAAAAAAAGTAGAAAAATGCATTTTGTGGGACCACAGAATGCATTTTTGTGTAAATCCAATCCCAAAAAGTTTCTATTAATCATTTTATATTAATCATCCGTGGGCCACACCACCGGAGGTGATTTTCCTCTGGTGCAGTCTCGGGACAACACCCTACACTCAGCCTACAACTGTTAAGGTTCAAAATATTGGGGATGGAGACAAGAGAAAAAACCACAATAACAACACTGGTCCGGCCGGGTTGAGTCAAACGATGATTTTAATAGTCACACGCGTGGGAGATGGACACTGTATGCAGACAGCCTCAAAATCTCAAAATGGTGGAGCATTGCTCAAACTTTTATAGCCTCTGGTGCCTCCACCTTATCATAAAAAGCCTAAACATTCACATGCTCTCTCTCACACAGCGCCTGAGCTACGACCTTGGCTCCCTGTTTATCTGCTCCTGCTGAAATGGGGCAGAAAACTCCAGCACACTCTGTTCTCTTCTACTCAGACAAATTAGACAATAACCTTCTGCGAACAGTATTTCTTATAACTCAGCAATATAATGCATCATAAAACAATATCATTCATTCACAACAAGTCAGCAATTTAATGTAATGCAAATCAGTTTAACTAATGTAATAGTTATCAGCTTCTTCTAATTCAGGAGAATAATGCAAACTAAAACTACATAATAATTCACAATCTTTAATTCGGGGTATAACATGGCATAAAATAATATTAGAATCTAACAATTCCCCCTGATGAGGTCATTAGAATAATGACCTCACCAACACCCTTCAATTCAGTATGGCCGGGTTCATCTCTTCTCGCTCCTGAGGTCCTTTGTCCCCCTGAGGGGCGAACCATATGTGGGATGACCTCTGTGTTTGCGCAATTCAGATGCAAGAAAAACTATGATTCCAACAGTAGCAGGTCCAGATGACACTCTCCTTGTCTCCCACTGCTTTCAGCCTTTATTCTATTGCTGCAGCTACCAGTGTCGTCCAGTTGGGTGATCCTCTGCTCTTAATTCTTCAACCTTAGGGGTTAGACAACCCTTCAGTCGTAACACAGATCAGGGGATTATTCTGCCCCGATTTCAAACAACGATCTGTGTATTCTCCAGAAAAAGGAACAGGAAGGTGTCCCCTTTTTGCCCAAAAGCCTCTCGAACTTCGTTGGTCTGGTGTTCCCGGATTTCCGCCAACCCCTTCATGGTTATTGCTGTGTTTATGGGATCCATCCTTTTGTGGTGACTAGCTGGAGCCCAAACGCCATGACCCTTGGACCCAGTTGATGTCTCGGCAGTCACTGTGTCTGACTCTGCTACGGAGGATCCTCGCATCTCTGTGACCTCGTCTGGTGTCTGTTCCTTTCTCTGTAAGAGACAGAAAACCAAAACACCTCTCTTCCTAACCCTAATAATCTAATGTTGTTATCTACTGACCTTCTAGTGATTCAGAATTGGTCTAAACATTCAGAATGTCCCAGGGACTTATTCTAATCATATCTTATGTGTGTGTAAGCGTGTTTGCATTTAGCCCTCTGCACTCAAGGCGTTTCCTACACTTTATCAGTCCGGACAGTCACGCGGAACGAAGCTTCTGACCTTCAAAAGGCCGAGTGCCAACTCGTTATAAGCACATTTGCAAGGTGTGTCTGAACATTATTGAAACCCCTCTTTTTAACAAAAGACAAAAAATTAACAAATCTTCTAAACGCTATTCAGTTCATTTCAATGAGTAATGATTAAACATGAAAGTGATAGTTTATGCTTTTTCACTGATTCTCTAAAAGGTCCGTCTTCTCGGACCGCTATTAGCTTAAGCTTTACCATTCCTAAATTATTAAAGACACAAATGAAGTTATAAAATGTTCAAATAATCCTGGTTTGATGTTAAAGCTCAACCTTCCCCCCCTTTTTTGACACATTCCAATGTGTCAAATCAACGGAGCTAGAACATTCAAAAAAAAAAAAGTTAGGCAGCTACAAAGTTTCCCAGACTCTTAAGGTGATCCGCGTGTAACGTTCTGACTCAGGTATTTAATATTTTAATAAATCTCGTTTAATTAACTGCCACTATTTAAACTAACCTTAAAGACATAATTTAAGAAAAGATCACAAAGAATAACATGATATCAGTGTTTTGTAAGCGCGTGCGGCCCTCCATGCTCGAAGCCTTTCCCCTCAATAGATCAGTCAGACATTCGCGCTGACTGTAGCTTTTAACCCTTATTAACTTGAGCACAACTCTACAATGAGCAACAAGTTGCAATATGTATAAAAATGATCATGGTTACACCTGCAATGAAAAATTATATCATTATCCTAACACCTGTAAATAGAAGATTCATCAGAAGTTATAACAATCACAGGAACACAGATGTTAGTATAAGGTCAAAAGCTTCAATAAATGATCATCGATGCAATGCTTGTTGCATGATTCTCATACAATAATAATGCTGACATTGAAAATAACAGTATAACACCCCCTTTTGTCCCGTTTCACTTGACACCTAAACGTTTATAAATGCCTCTTTAATTCTTGATTTTATTTCCCCCTTTTCTCCCCTTACTGACCACAGCAGGGGGATCTTAGTTTTGAATCAGCCATGAATCCAGCTCACCTGATTCATCAGTGAGCTCCACCATCACTGGCGTCTGACAGGGTGGTGCTGCATACTCTTCCTTTAATGTCACTATTTTCAACCTGTTAATTAGAGTGTTTAAACCTGAAGTCGACTACGTCCACAACAAGTCAATACAGCTGTAAATGTGGCCAATTATCAATCTATTACCAATCAATAACAACAGATAACTTCTATTTTATGCATGCTTTTAATCAACCACTCACCCAGAGGATCTCCAATCCCAGCAAGTTCCTTCTCCTCCTTTAATGAGTCTGTCATCCTTCCATGCCCTGGTAACCGGTCCATCCAGAGCCATATGATCTCAAATATACATACGACAAGCCAAAACACACCTTGGTCACACCAACCCCTTCCCACCCCCAAGATGTCCAATGCCATCCTAGTATGGACTGTCAAAAGTGGCTTTAACGCTGACTGTCCTGACAATCCATCTCATACTTTTCCTGGTCAGATTTGCCAATCTCTGCACCAGAGTTTTAAACGTTTCGCCATTTTCATTAGGTTTTATTTTTTATTTAGTTTCGACTCCAGATTTTCAATTTTTTGCCAGTTGTAATTAGTTTTTACCAATTCTTTGCTAGTTTAGTCTAGTTTTTATTTTCTGAAAATCCTTAGTTTCAATTTAGTTTTATTTGTGTTTTGCAAAAGTTAAGTGTAACAAAATCTCAGTTCCATCATATCAATCATGCTCTTCTGGTTATCCTTGGGTGTTGAGACTAATAACTATTAACTCTTGCCGCACCGAGTGGTCCTAATTTTGGTTAAAGTTAATTGATAACCTTTTGAAGGCAATTGTTTCACACCTTTATTTAGATGTCCCAGTCCTGTTATCTCGGGATACATCACGCTGCCTTATCTGGGGTTAGCTGTTTTCTTGGGATGCGAGTTAAGTGGGTGAGCTCTAAAAAGAGGGGGAGTGTGCTCCCCCTGATGAGGTCTTCTAGGTAAGCTAGGTTAACCTTCTTGTGTGAGCTTTTCAAGTGCACTTTTAAGGTTTGTGGGATTTTTTTGTTTTATAAATGTCCCTCAAGACCCCCTGATGACCCAGTAATTCATTTTTGCGCACTGTAGTACACATTTAGTTTTTGCTTGTAGCTCTCATACTCTACTTGCCACTCCTCTAAGTCCTGATGTTTCTTAGAGAGGACAACAGAACCTTTAAAATTATATCCCATGTGTGGGGGTGTGGCCTTGCCAATTGTTTTTCCCACCTTTTCAAAATGGCTGGCGTGCCCACAAGCACATTTTATGGAAGAAAGAAAGGTAAGCTTGATATTTACAATTAAAATGTTTTGTTAAACTCAGATTTTTATTTTATTCAAAAAATAAACATCTAGTAAATAATTTCAGGGGTCTTTAAGAATTAGGCTCATTTACTTTCACAGGGAACATGACTAATTTATTAATGTGTGCTCTACACATTGGGACTTTATATTTATATTTATTTCACTTTTTCCTAATACCCAACTTTTGACCAAGGCGGAGAGAATTCTTAACACAATTATTAAGGGAGATTCAAACATAGATTTTTCAAAGTATGAGAGGGTCAGGACCCACTAGAAGCCACACAAAGATTACCGAGATGCAGTGGCAGATGTAATAGAGAAAGACACAGGGCCACCTGAAATCTGTCGTCCTATCTGGTGCAAAACCAACATGTAGTAGAATCTGGAATTTTGATTTTGAGTTAAAAATAAAATATGGGTAAAATGCAGAAATCTTTTCCAGTAAAGTAAAAAATAAGAGTCGCAATTATAGTTGAATCCATAACACCTAATTGTTTCTACGAGATCACGTCGTTGCTGAGAGTTATCAGTGATCTCAATGTGTGAAAGGAACTCACAGTATCTGGGGTTTAAGCTCCTCTTAGCTGAGAACCCTGGGGCAAACATGTGAACAAAACCTGAATAGTACCAGTAATGGAGACTTCTCTCCAAAGATCAATAAAAGAAAGCCCCAATCTGATGAGAGTCTAGCAAAATATAGTTCACTCCACTTGCCTGAAATGGTTAGCAGTCCAAGGCATTTCAGTTGTAGAATGATTGGGTACAACAATGAAACAGATGTGAGATGAGGGAAGTGCCAAATGTTCCTTTGTGTCTCCAAATAAAATCAGTACTTCCTCAGATTTCCTAAATAAATTGACTTTTGTGAAGTAGAAAGTTCAGTGCCATCACTTATTCCTGAACCAATAGTTTACAGCTAGTGAAGTGTCAGTGACTTCTGGGTTGGTCCCTGATCTTCATCTTATGAGATTGTTATTTTAATAACACTTGATTTATTTAAAAGAAAAAAGAAAAAAAAAAAAGAAAACAAGAAAAAACGAAAACATTTCTCCCTGTTTTTTCTTCTCTGGGTCTCAGGAGGACATTATGTCCCTCTCCACTACAAGACTCTTGTCATGTCTACAAAACAGTCATATTAAAATCATCCTCAATTCTATTCTGGCGCTGTCTCCCGACTTTTCCTGACCTGATTCTGCACGTGGACGGAGCAGCAACACAGACGACTCGACTAACGTACTACCTTAATTTCACTACAGCAGGGCACGCACACATCAGTGCAACCAAACACATTTTGCTATAAATCTAGTTAATTTTAGTTAGTTTTGTGCAAATTTTTCCACTTCTACTTTTCGTTATTTCATTTGTTGTCTTTAATAATAATAATCTCCTCTGCACCCTTGAATAAACACCATTAACATGATCAACCTTTTGCTGCTTGTTATTTCACCATCTTATTGAATCAAATACTTCATGCTTATGTGGTTTACGACATTATATTTATCTAAATCTCCACTTTGTGTCTAAATGTTTGAAGAATTTTTGAGGGTCAAATTTTGAGAATTTGACCATAGTGAAAGTTAGGGCGTTATCACCCCCTTTGGGGATTACCTTTTGCCAGTTTTGATGATATTCCTCCCCGTTCTTTTTTTTTTTTTTTTGCAAGTACCCCTCCTCGGTGGCGAGAAACTGTTGGTGTGATCCAGCGGGTGCTGTAAAAACAATAGCTCAGGACAGAACAGTCACCAGTCATGTACTTCATTCAGAATTAACAAATATCAAGCTTCATATTGATCCTCTGAGTGTAATGGTACATTCTAATTTGCACTTCTCAAACCTAAAAACAATATTTTCTTTATTTTACTCTTGTTCTTGTGCAGCACCACCCCTCAGCACATGCCCCTGTTATTTTATCTTACTTTTAAATTGTTGACTACTTCAAGAGAGCGCCCAAAAGACGGGGACCAGTGTTTATCATTACATATCTCCATTTTGAGTGTGGCTGTCTATCATTCCCCTATTATTCATAGACCTCGGTGGAGGGTTTTTTGTTTGTTTTTTCTTTATACAATTAATTGACTCTTTACAGTGACCCACTATGGTTAATAATAACATGCTCAGTCATGAGTGGGATCAAACCTTTTCTTCACTATAGCATTTAATATTCCCAACAATATAATGTGATACCTTAATTAAAACACAGCTACTAAAACACAATTTCCTTAATGCAAACATCAGTAGCTCAAAATTAGCAACCAAAGGGTTCAGTCTGCAGTTCACACTGCTGTGAAGCTACAGCTCTTTAGTCTCTGTCATTCTTCTGTTCTTGCAGACAAAACAAAGCAAAACAAAACATCCACCCTTCTTTTACAGGCTGGGTGAATTGTCTGTGGACATTCAATAATCCTAAAGTCAGCACCGTTTTTGTCTCAGTATCAAGTCAGTTAAACTTTTAGTCGTCAGTCATATGCATACATCCACACACATTCATACCAAAAGTTGCTGATAATGGAGTCTCACGCGCAGCCTATTCGAGGCTCCATCACCAGCAAGATGACGTCATCATTTTAAAGGAAACAGCTCCTTGTTTGTTTTTCCTTCTTTGGACTGGATTGACTCGCTGCAATCCTTTTAGGCTTCAGGATCAGTGTCCCATATAAGTGAATTTTCTCCCAAGCTCATTATAATCATGGAGAAAAAATACTTTGCGACTGTTTTCAATAAGAATATTTTATAGCGCTTTAAAGTTCTATCTCTCAGGCCTGGATTAAAGAGCTGATTTGTTAAATCAGGAACTCACAAAATACCAAAATATCACCACCGGTGGATCACACCTCTCAGATGTTCTTATCTCAGTGCACTGTAACAAAAGCAAAAACAAACATAAACAATAAAACACTCATATAATAACAGATACTGGGGCCCATTGCAAACATGTCCAAAGTTCAAACCATCTTTCTCTCTCTTAGAGAAAGAGAACAATCCAAACCTCACTGATAGAATCAACCTAGTGTCAAACAAAACCCAAAAATCAACCAAAACTTCACACACTGTATTGTGTAGGCCTACAGGCACCGTAACTCCTTTTTTTTCACTGACAAAGACATGTTGGATTGACTTGATTCAATAGTAGACACTGGTTACACACAAATGTTTTGCTTTGGCGGAAACTTAAACAACTGAGTCAAATCAACACAACCTTTTGATATTCTCTCCGAAATAAAACTCACATCATTCACTCATCATTTTCGCTCTGTACCACTGCTCCTTATCAGGGTGTGTGAAGCACAGTACACAATTCAGTGGAGGCCTCAAGCCATAAACAGACATCACGCACAGACATTGTTTTCACAACCAAACTACTTTAAACCTTGTCCCCTAAATCTACACAGATGCCCTCTGTGTGGCATGAAATGCATTTAACCAATAAACAATCAATGGCTTCTTATTGTTGTCACCGACTCCATATTCGGATGTTTGTGTGCAGCATTTGTTAGTAAAGCATTCTTCATTGCATCAGCGTGTGTGTGTGTCACTCTTTATTGCACAAGCTTGTAGATGTGTGTGTGTGTGGATCACTTCTCAGTGAAGTGAATCAGCATATTGATTTTTTGCAGGTGTGTGTGTCATTTCTCACTCAATCAACGAGTGCATATGTTCGTATGTGTTTCTCTTCATTCTGAGTCAGTGCATGTAGATGTGTGTGTTTGTGTGGGTGTTTGTGTTCATCACTTTCCTGTTCTGGTGTTCTGGGTAAACCACGGCCTGAAGCGTGCCCTGGGGTCCTGCCCTCCTCCTTTTCAGTCCGTTTGCATCCGTTGGTGCTGCTGCTCAAAGTTCTGTCCATACTGGTTCTGTCCCCAATTGAGGCAGTGCTTTTCTCCAGTATCCTGCATCTTCTCCTTATTCCACTCCTCCTTAGCTTGACCCTTTTGCTTCTGTAGCTCCTTCAGGGTTTTAATACGCAGCTCAATCGTCTGGATGTCAGTGTCAAGCTCCAGTCTACGCTGCTGCTCCAGCTCTTCCTCTGTTTCTCCCAGCCAAGTCAAGATTTTGTTCAGGTCAAAGTTCAGCTGCTGTCACTGCTTCTCGTTCTGCTTTGTTCTCATCTCTTTGCTGAGGTCCTGAGGCTGATTTCAAGTCGTGTGTCTGGGACTCCAAGCCTGATGGGTTCGATAATCAGCCAGCTCCTCCTGAGCCATGCTCAGTTTTCTGCTCTGATGCCTTGAGCTCTTACTGAGGGGCAGAAACCTCACAATCTTTTCCGTCCACTTCAGATTGAAGTACATCGATGTTTTCCTTGCTTTGCTCCACGTCCTTTTGCGGCTCTGCTGTTCGGCTCTTCTCAGAGGTCAGCTCCTGGCCGAGCCCCGACACCTGTGCCTTCAGCTTATTTTCTCCTGGTGTTTTGTCCATTCTGAGGTGCCTCCTGACCTCAGTTACTCCTCCTGTCTCTGGCACGCCCTTTCTGCTGCCCGATGGTCATTGTTGGTCCGTCACTGTCCTGCACAGTTTTAATGCAGAGTTGTTAAGGTCAGCATGGTTTTGCTCGGCCTCACTTTTCATCTGGGCTTAATGGGCGTCTCGTCACAGCTCTGTCAGCTGAAGCTGTCTTTTTCCATATGGCAAGAATGTAAAGAGTGTGTGAGAGGGGTGTGTCCAATCAGGCACAATGCTGGTGGCTTTGCGAGTGCCTCGTTTTCCAAATCCAGATGTTTATTTGTCACGTACACAGCAACAGAGAGAACAGTCTGTTGTTGGGATGGCTGAGGTCCTTCACGATCTTCCTGGTCTTGGTCCAGCACCGCCTGCTGTAGATTGCGTGCAGGTCAGGGTGCTCGGAGCGGATGGTGCGCTCAGCTAAATGCACAACCCTCTGTAGAGCTTGTCTGTCCGGCATGGTGCTGTTCCCGAACCTGACAGTGATATAGCTGCTCAGGATGCTCTCAATAGTTCCTTTATATAAGGTGGTCAGAATCGGTGGTGGGAGCCGGGCCTTTCTCAGTCTTCTCAGAAAGAAAAGACGCTGACAGAAATCTCCCCGTGTAGTGAAATGGGCCTTGGATTACCGCTCTCCGTCTCTGCTGCATGAGATCATTTTCCTGCAGCACTGTTGACATTTTCAAGTTGTTGTTGCGGGTTCAGCTGCTTTAGCATTTGGTCAGGGTCACATCAAAGATGGTAGAGGAGAGAGCAAAGATGGTAGAGGGGAGAGCAGGAGTCCAGGGTCAGCCTCGGCTTTTCCGGGCCGACAAAGCAGCCTGTAATCAAACATAAAGAGAAAAAACAAAACAAAACAAAACAAAAACAAACGAACAGGAAAATGATGTTGTATTGGCTGTGTTATTCAGAGGGGGAGAAACAACGGGACCAGGCCCTGTGTCAGCCTTCTCTCCCCCTTTTTTTGTTTTTTCTCTCCATATAATCCACTCATGGCCCACTAAGCTGACAGGACAACACAGGTACATGTTAAAATTCTTAAGATCATGTTTAAAAGCACAAAAATTGAAATTTGCTTTCATTTAGCAATCACTTGTATTAATCAATCAACAGAAAACATGTCACAATTTGACTTTTATTAACCACCAAATTTGTCGTGTTATCACTGGTTGTGATTTTTTTTTTTTTTTTTTGAAGTTAAGTTGTTGTCCTGCAACCCAGAGGGTTTATTTGTTAGTAGTGGATAAACTTTATTATTTAACGGCGGATGTATGTTAAGTTTCACTGCTTTAAACTTGCTGGAAAATCTTCACGTGTTCATGGGTGTAAGCTGTTTCTTCATTGCGTGTATGTGCGTTTGTACATGGGCTAATTTAACGTTTTTTCTCAAACGAGGCATTTCTCTAGCACGTGCCTCTCTCTCACATTTCTCTGCTTGTGTGTGTTTTTGTTTCACCTTCTTGTTGTGATGCTCCGGACGCCTTCCCAACCTCCACAAGTCTGTTGGCCGCAATTTTATGTGTAAAAACTTCTCTTAATTTCTCCTTTAATTCTCTGCTAGCTGCTGTCTTTTCCACAGCTGCTGATCCTTGCTGAATTTGGTTTCCATTACTATAATTTGCTTCGGCCGCTGTGCTTGTGGGGGCAGTTGGTCCAGCCCCGTAGCCACCTGTATCAACACACTGAGAGATTTATTTAATATCATTTTCATCACTGTTAAATAGACCAGCAGGCAAGATGCCCACCTTTGCACTGCAGACTACATGCCAGTCTCCCAACACACTCCTCTCTGAGTTTCCGCTTTAAACTCCAACATCATTCACACCCTAGTCATTCAACACCTTATTTGTAGTATCATAATCAGCAAAATCAGCGTTTTACTTACAGGCATGTATCATTGTTTGCAAATCAAAATTATAAAACTCAAAAACACGCTAAACAGGAAGCAAAGTCCTCTGTGCGCGTCACAGCTCATTTGCATGTTCACACACCGTCTAAAAATAGCTCGCAGCGCTGCAGTGCACTGTCGTCACACACAGGGTCACACAAAGCTCAGACAAAACTCTTTTATTTTATATTACAAAGACGTCTTATATTTACAATCACTGACAGGCCTGACAGATTCTGCACCTAACAAATTTCGACAAATTTAAGTTAACGGGTCCAACCGAAGAAAGTTAACTTTTTTGTAATCAATTAACCAGTATCTGTTTCCTCCAGAACAGCCTATGGCCTGATTTCTAAAGTCCCTAACTCAATTTAACTTTGTCCAAACAAGCACATGACACCGTTTTAAACGATGAGGAGACTCGGTAACTCCTAGCTTATTTCAGGATGCCCTGTACCCCACAGATAAGCCAAACTGAACTAACCCTGTTCGCCGACAGGTCAAAGCCGCGCGTCCACGACCAGGAGGGGGCATAACCCCCGGGCTATGTGCTTCTTAGCATCTTCCAGTGCCGTCCTATAATAATTTTCACCTAACCGATTTTTGACAAATTTTACCATGCCAATTAAACAGTATCTGTTTCCTCCAGAACAGTTTCTGTCATAATTTCCCTACCAAACTACCTGAGCCTTCAGCTCAATATCCAAGGACTCAAACCCAACATTATATCTGTTACCTCCAGAACAGTTTCATATTTCTTCAACTTCATTAAACATTCTTAAGCAACTTTAACTGCATAACACACGGTGATTCTCATCAAAATCAAAACAGACACTCTACCAGTAATTTCAGTGAGTAGACTTTAATTTAGTCATATCCAATTTGGCACAAATTGGAAATAATTCAACAGGTAGTGCCTTACCTTTAGATAAGCCGGCTTTTGTCCACTCACATCAGACCACTGGCTCGTGCCTGTCCGTTCGACAACCTCGGACCGTCCAAACTTTTAAATTCCACCCCAATACCACAGGACGAGCCCCCAAGCTGTTAAGGTTCAAAATATTGGGGATGGAGACAAGAGAAAAAACCACAATAACAACACTGGTCCGGCCGGGTTGAGTCAAACGATGATTTTAATGAACCCACGCGTGGGAGATGGACACTGATGCAGACAGCCTCAAAATCTCAAAATGGTGGAGCATTGCTCAAACTTTTATAGCCTCTGGTGCCTCCACCTTATCATACAAAGCCTAAACATTCACATGCTCTCTCTCACACAGCGCCTGAGCTACGACCTTGGCTCCCTGTTTATCTGCTCCTGCTGAAATGGGGCAGAAAACTCCAGCACACTCTGTTCTCTTCTACTCAGACAAATTAGACAATAACCTTCTGCGAACAGTATTTCTTATAACTCAGCAATATAATGCATCATAAAACAATATCATTCATTCACAACAAGTCAGCAATTTAATGTAATGCAAATCAGTTTAACTAATGTAATAGTTATCAGCTTCTTCTAATTCAGGAGAATAATGCAAACTAAAACTACATAATAATTCACAATCTTTAATTCGGGGTATAACATGGCATAAAATAATATTAGAATCTAACAATTCCCCCTGATGAGGTCATTAGAATAATGACCTCACCAACACCCTTCAATTCAGTGTGGCCGGGTTCATCTCTTCTCACTCCTGAGGTCCTTTGTCCCCCTGAGGGGCGAACCATATGTGGGATGACCTCTGTGTTTGCGCAATTCAGATGCAAGAAAAACTATGATTCCAACAGTAGCAGGTCCAGATGACACTCTCCTTGTCTCCCACTGCTTTCAGCCTTTATTCTATTGCTGCAGCTACCAGTGTCGTCCAGTTGGGTGATCCTCTGCTCTTAATTCTTCAACCTTAGGGGTTAGACAACCCTTCAGTCGTAACACAGATCAGGGGATTATTCTGCCCCGATTTCAAACAACGATCTGTGTATTCTCCAGAAAAAGGAACAGGAAGGTGTCCCCTTTTTGCCCAAAAGCCTCTCGAACTTCGTTGGTCTGGTGTTCCCGGATTTCCGCCAACCCCTTCATGGTTATTGCTGTGTTTATGGGATCCATCCTTTTGTGGTGACTAGCTGGAGCCCAAACGCCATGACCCTTGGACCCAGTTGATGTCTCGGCAGTCACTGTGTCTGACTCTGCTACGGAGGATCCTCGCATCTCTGTGACCTCGTCTGGTGTCTGTTCCTTTCTCTGTAAGAGACAGAAAACCAAAACACCTCTCTTCCTAACCCTAATAATCTAATGTTGTTATCTACTGACCTTCTAGTGATTCAGAATTGGTCTAAACATTCAGAATGTCCCAGGGACTTATTCTAATCATATCTTAACAATATGTATGTATATGTATGTATATATGTAGCAATGCATATTGTGTCATTTGAATATGATAAAATCTTCACTGATATTAGAAAGAAAAAAAAGTAGAAAAATGCATTTTGTGGGACCACAGAATGCATTTTTGTGTAAATCCAATCCCAAAAAGTTTCTATTAATCATTTTATATTAATCATCCGTGGGCCACACCACCGGAGGTGATTTTCCTCTGGTGCAGTCTCGGGACAACACCCTACACTCAGCCTACAACCAAGTGATGGATATTGTTGGTCACCTGGTCAGCCCTGAGGCCATGCTGGCTTACCTGCATTCCCAATTGCGGAACGATAGGCTTTATCGAGTGAGTCGCAATGCTCGCACAAATGAGACACCCAGTTGTTGGTACCATACCACGGCAGGGCACATGGGATGTGAAAAAACTGTGGAGCATATAATGGCTGGCATCTGGGCCAACGTGCGCTGATGGTGTGCATCATGCCCAGAGTGCCAGCTGGTTATTCCAAAAGCACCTTTGCATCTATTACCCTTAATGCAGGTCCCGTTTGAACGTATTCGTATAGACCTCATCAGGCCATTTTACCGGAGTGCATGCGGCTATCACTTTGTATTAGTCCTGGTGGATTATTTTACGTGATACCCGGAAGCGGTGCTGCTGTGCACCATCTCCGTGAGGAGCGTGGCACAAGCACTGTTTCAGGTCATCTCCCTAGTCGGTATTCCTAAGGAAATACTGACTGACCAGGGCACATTGTTCATGTCTCGCACACTAAAGGAACTATACGGATTCCCCAAAAGTTGACTCTGTTCATCTGGATGTAGCGTTGTCTGTGGAAGAAGTGTTTCTTCACTCATCCAAGTGACTGCTTCAGTCTCAGCTGAAGAAACTACACGGATTATTGGGCAAATCTATTCGCACTAGCATCTACCACCCTGGGGCGATCGTGGCTCAAGAGTTGGCAGTTCATCTTGTAATTGGAAGGTTGCCAGTTCGAGCCCCGGCTCCGAGAGTCTCAGTCGTTGTGTCCTTGGGCAAGACCTTCACCCGTTGCCTACTGGTGGTGGTCAGAGGGCCTGGTGGTGCCAGTGTCCGGCAGCCTCACCTCTGTCAGTGCGCCCCAGGGTGGCTGTGGCTACAATGTAGCTTTTGAATGTGTATGTGGATGGGTGGATGACTGAATGTCTAAAGCGCTTTGGGGTCCTTAGGGACTAAGTAAAGTGCTATACAAATACAGGCCATTTACCATTTACCCTCAGAGTGATGGGTTGGTGGATCAGCTGAATAAGACGTTAAAATCATTAAAAACATTAAAATCCATGATATGATCCATAAGTTAATTCACAAGGATAAATGCAATTGGGATTGCTGGTTAGATCCTCTGTTGTTCACAGTGCTGGAGGTGTGCCAGGCCTCCACGGGATTTTCTCCCTTTGAGTTGCTGTGGCACCCCCCGTGGCAGGTAGCCACGGCAGGCAACCACTGGGAGTGCTCAACGTGATTAAAGAAAACTGGGAGGAAGATCCGAGCCCTGCAAAAAATGAAACTCAATACATGCTGGACCTGAGATTAAAGCTTTACTCTTTGGGGTGGCTCTCACGAGAAAATTTACTCCAGGCCCAGCAGCGTCAACAGAGCTTGTACAACAGAGCGGCTAGACTCAGGCAATTTTCATCGGGGGGATAAGTGCTTGTATTGCTCCCTTCTTCCAGCTCCAAACTGCTTGCCAAGTGGCAAGCACCCATCATGGTCACACGGTGAGTGGGGGACTTTAACTATAAGGTAGTACGGTTGGACAGGGGAGGAGCCACACAGATTTACCACCTCAACCTCCTTAAAGCCTGGAGAGAGGGTGAAACCACTTCTTTTTTTTTTTTTTTTTTTTTTTTTTGCCTGTCCCATTTGGTTCTTTAGCCATCAGAATTGTTGTCTGAAGACCAACAAGGATACCCAATGGATTTACTTTGCCAAATGGATCTTCGTGGCATTGCCGTATTGGTCCATTTGGTCGATCTTTGTTTTTATTATTTATTATATTTTATTTTCAGATGTTACAGACGGGACAGACATGAGTGAGGGATAGGAAAGGGAGAAAGAAAGAGGAAGGAAAGGAAAAACAGAAGGGGAGAGGGACAGTGAGAAAGGGGGGGAGAAAAAAAATAAAAATCTCCTGGATCACCTGTTGAGAGAAGAATAGAAGACAAAAAAAACAAAGCAACATACTAAACACAACACCATCGCATTAATCTAGCTAAGTGTAAACAGCAGTATATACTAAATATTCAATGTTGTTGTGCAGCACGCAGGACAGATGTGCTTCGAAGTAGTAGCCAAGAAAGGTGTAATTTAAGTCTACGAGCAGTGAACACCCGTGTGCATACCTGTGTGGATCAGCGTGCTTGTATTCCAAAGGTTTCTCCATGTAACGATCTGCTAGGGAGTGTGGGGGGGGCCACAGCCCCGTCCTCCAGGGTATGAAGCAGGTATGGAGGAGATCAAAACTCCAGACATCCAGAGGCCCCCAGAACACAAGAGACCATGGAAAACCAACAGAGGGGCAGCCGCGCCACTGTCCCAGCAAGAGCTGAGGAGAGTCCCAGATGAGGGTTCACTCAGCAGCCGCGGAGCAGAAGCCAGGGGGAGTTGCAGTGACGCGCCCGTGAGCTCCGCCGGCAGCCAGCTGTGCCTGAGTGACCGAGCCCCAGGCCGAGAGGCCGGGGGCACCCCACCTCCGAAGTGGTCCCGAGCGAGCCCCAGGTTCCAGGCCCCGATAAGCGGCCGCCAAGGAGTGAGCCGGTGTGTACCTGGGCGCCCACCCCCAGACACAAGGAACCACCAACGCACCGACACCTGAGGGAGTCCGCCACCGGCAGGGGAAGTGGTGGTGGGTGGAGATAGGCCTCCAAACCTTGGAGGGCCTGAGGTGTCCCCAGAGAGGTGGTGTCTGATACCCAACCTGACATATAGACACAGACATACAGGCACACACAGACACAAACATCCATTCCCCCCCTCATGCTCTCATATGCACTCACTCCACACTCAACCAACGTGGAGACAGACATAAAGAGACGCTGTACACACGATCACACTCCCCAAGCGTACTCTACAAACCGGGTCTAGGTACCCTTGCCCCTGGAGGGGGGAACTGCACCCAGACCCAGGTGGTGTTACCCTTTTCCCTGCGGTGGGGAGAGGCAGACCACCCCGACTCCGTAGCAGCAGGGAGGCCCCACACTCCAGACCGCAGTCGGACGGCCAACTCCTCCTAGCCCTCCCGCTCCAGCAGGCCGCAGAGAATGGGGGTGGGAGAAGACTCCAAACCTCCCTCCACCCGCTCATTGTAGTGTTGATGCATGTGTGTTCTAAGGTGCAATTAAAACCCAGGAGGGCATGGAGCTACCTGCCAGAGAGCAGCAGGTGAGCGCATAGTCCCTCCTGATAGCCCTCAATGTCTAAGTGTATTTAAAATTGAGAGGTGGGTGAGGTGTACACCCTGATGGTAATATGGACTCCATGATTAGGGCGTCGGGGGGTTCCCCGGAGGCATCTTCCTTGGGGGGCTCAACCCGGGGTAGCGGTCATGTCCGGTTGGGGGCTCTGTTGGCTCTCGGGTGACTATTTCCTCGCGGCTGCGTGCAGCGGGGCTAGGGGAGGGTCTGTGCTGACGGACGTGGGTTACTGACCTGGTAGCCTGGCTGCCCCTGGGTGGGTCCGGGATGGGCGTGAGGTTCTGGGGGTGCTCCGTCTCCGGGCTGGGGCCCGGGCCGGGCCTCGGGGGCTTGGGTCCTGGTTGGTGTGTTGCCGGGGTTGTGGGCGGGTGGGTGCATGGGGGCCCAGCCCTGGAGCAGGGTGCCGCCGGTGCGTCGAGCCACCTGGGGGGCTCTTCAACTGGTGGGGGAGATGGTCACATCTGCAGGAGCTTTCCTCTCTTCAGGGACTCTCTCTGCAGGAGGGGGAGATACAGGAGAGGTGGAGGAAGCTCTCAGCCTGGGCGTTTACTGTCTTATGTAGTCTGGAAGATGAGTGGATGGTGGGGTGGGTGCAGTTTTCTCTGTGGTGGGGTTGGGTGAACTGTCCCGGGCTCTGTGGGGCCGGGAGGCGCTGCTGCACTGGGCCCCGGTCTGGATGGGCCTGGGCCCCCTTTCCCTGGCGGGTCGCGGAGTGTGGGAGTGCCTACTGGGGTCAGCGGGGGAGCTGGCCCCAGGGAGGGGTTACCTGCCCCTCCCTTCCTTCCCTCCCCATCTCCAGCTGCCTCCCTCTTCCCGCTCCACCACAACCACCCACACATGCAGGGCCTTGGAGTAGGGGTATGTCACCAGGGCGCAGAGGAGGCTACCCCCCCCCCCCCCCCCCTCTGTCCCCTTCTGGCTGCCTCTGCCTCAATTTTATCCCACAACTTAGACATTCACATTATTCACACTCTCATTACACATACATATAGGATCTTAGGGGTGGGCACAATCACGGGTGAAACCACTTCTTTGGAGAGCCTGGTGAAGGAGAAAGATGAGTTGGGGCAGGAGGTGCCAAAATCCACCATCCCTGCCTCCGTCCATTGTGACGACCATCTTGCACAGGCCCAGAGAGTGGATGTTGCTGTGTTGCAATGGTGCTTTGCCAATGTGTTCTCCCCCCTCCCCGGCCGTACTTCTCTCATAGAGCACCATTTTGAAACACAGCCTGGCGTGATGGTGTGTTCACGGCCCTACAGGCTGCCGCAACAAAAAAAAAAATTAGTGCAGGAGGAATTTTCTGAGATGCTAAAGCTGGGAGTAATAGGAGGAGTCTCACAGTGGGTGGTATAACCCCATAGTTCTTAAGTGGTTAAGAAAAATGGGTGAATACGGATCTGTGTCGACTATTTTAAGTTGAATGAAGTGTCACGGTTTGATGTGCATCCAATGCCCCGGGTCGACGAACTCTTTGTTGGGCATTGCCCAATTTTTCACACTGGCACTGGAGAAACTTAAGAACTGGCAGATTCACGTGTCTGTCCTGGGGAAAAAAACTGCCTTCTTCACTTTGTACGGTTTGTACCAATTCGTGGGTTGTACCAATCCGTTTGGCTTGTTCAGAGCCCTGGCCACATTCTAGTGCCTCATTGACCGGGTATTGCGGCCACACACTGAATATTCTGACGCCTTCCTGGATGATGTTATCATCTATAGTGACACCTGGGCGGAGCATGTGCAGCGGGTGGCCGCACTCCTGGAGTCCCTGAGGCAGGCGGGGCTCACGGCCAACCCGAAGAAGTGTGCGGTTGGACGGAGGGAGGTACAGTATCTGGGGTACCATTTGGGGGGCCAGCAGATGCGCCCTCAGGTAGAGAAGACAGCGGCGATAACATCATGCCCGTGCTCCAAGACCAAAAAGGAGGTGCGATGGTTTCTGGTTTCAGTGAGCTCGTAAGGCGGCACAGAGGCGGGAAGAACAGGTGTACCTCGCAGGTTAATTGACTGTGTGTCTGCTCTTTTTGATAGTGACAGTCAGGCAGGAGAGGAGTGTGTGGCAACAAGCAAGGAGTGTCTGCGTCCTGAGCTGATCAAGGCTAAAAACCGCAGTTGCATTGCCACAAATAAAATGATTGTTAATCTACCCTTGTTAATCCAACCAGGCGGATCGGCACACTGTGGTGCTGGAGCAGCTGATAGGGGCTGCGGAGGAGTTGGCGCCATGGTTGTTGCATTGCCACAAATAAAAAGGACTGTTAATCCAACCTGACACCAGTGCGTGCATATGTATGTTCACGGGGTCCTGTGTCACAAATGATAATAATTAATATTCTTGCACCATTTTAGGCTAGTTGAAACTCTTGTGCTAGTAATGTTGGAAAGCCATGTCAACACCTAAAATGAGCTGCTCACAAGTCACTGAATTTCTTCCACAGTCTTTGGTTTCCACATCATTGCTGAACTCTTCTTACATCCTGGAGTGTTTCAGGGCTCATATACAATCTAGGATTAAATTTCTCTGCAGTATCCACTCCTTGTTGTGCCAGCTGATCTGTCTTTTTTATTTATTTATTTATTTTTGTTGAAGGTGAAGACTTTGTCCCACCCACTGTGGCCACGAAACCACACAAACCTATACTGTGCTTGCCCAATTATGGTATAGAATATAATGGGGACCTAAGTGTTACCATAGGAGGTCACACCTGCCTGCCATGGTCATTACCGGAGGTAAAAACCCTCAGTCGGGACAAAGAGTTCATCCCTGAAGTTCAGCTGCAGACCAACAAGTGCCGAAATCCTGACGGTGACTATGAGGGCCCCTGGTGCTATGTCAGGATTGCTGGAAATATAACAATGGACTACTGTGATCTGCAGCTATGTGGTAGAGTACAAACCTACAATCCACTATTAAATAAATCCACCTGTTTACCTGCCCCTTACCTTTCCAATTGGCCACCTGTTTCCTGCAGATGCCCCACTATTAGGGCCTGAGCAAACAACTGTGACCGAAGGCAGGGAGCGCTCCGTCTTAGGTCAGGCCAGGAAAAACCTTTTCAGTCCTCGCACGTTTGGACAAGGAGAGGATGGTGAGTGCACTTAATGGGCAGTGACAGCAAGCATCAGGTAATCCCTGTACCCCAAAAAGCTGAAAGAGAACAATTCAAGAAGCAGGTGATCCATCTAGCCTGTTAATAGTTTTGTTGTGTTTGACCATCTATCAAAGTTTTTATTTACTTCTTGTGCTGTAGATTGTGGACAGCGTCCCCTGTTTGAAAAGAAGAACAAAACAGATGCAAACGAAGCATGCATGCTTTTCAGCAGATGGTGTCGTATCATTCAGGATGATGACGCTGAAGTGGCCTCGGCTCCATGGTAATGACACTAGATAAACATGACTTTAAGGATGATTGACAAAATTGTTCTGGATGTCTGTCAAAACAGATCAGACTCCCATCAGGAGATTATCAAAGTAACATAAGATATACTTAATTTATCCCAAAATTCAGGAGACTGCAGTGCTATAGCACCTAAAACATAAAAACAGTAACATATGCTAGGGGCTCACACACACACAGTGTATCCATGCCCAGTATACTGCTAGCCAATCTTCAGTCCATCAAGAACAAGGGTGATGACCTCAGGGCCAGAGTCAAGTTTCAGAGAGACATTCGGGACCAGTGTTGGTCAAGTTACTTGAAAAAAGTAATCAGTAACTAATTACTGATTACTTCCCCAAAAAAGTAATCCCGTTACTTTACTGATTACTTATTTTCAAAAGTAATTAATTACTTAGTTACTTAGTTACTTTTTAAAAACACGATTTACAACCTGAATAGGTGATAAAGCGATAGATCTCTCAGCCCAATTCTACTTTTTCTACATAATCCATCATACAAAATGTAATCAAATGGAAAAGTCCCTTTTTAAAACTTGTTTTATTAGTTTTAATCTTTTAACTTCATGCATCAAGCAAAAATGTAATTATATGCAACATTCACTGACTGGAAGAAATTTGTTTAATATTTAAACCTGTCACGGGTCTGGGTCCGTTGGACCCAGTATGTGGAGTTTTATGTTTTTGTTATTCCATGTTTGAGGTTATTATGTTTTGGTTTTAGTTGCATCAGGGATTGTTTTCCTGTTCTCTTGTTGTGTTTATGATGATGATTATGATGTTTATTATTTGAGTTTCATGTTTAAGGATTTGTTCTCTGTTGTATCTCACGTTTAGTTTAGTTCAGGTTCCATGTGTCATTCTGTCTGTCTCTCAGTGTCAGGTCTGCGTCTTGGTGTGGTGTTCTCATTTCCTGTTTTATTGTGAAGGTCTGGGTCTCATGTGAGTGTGTTCAGTTTTACCTCTGTCTCGTCTTGTTGATCATTCCCAGCTGTGTCCACCACCTGTGTGTAATTCCCCTGTGTTCTCTGGGTGTATTTAAGTCATGTCCTCCGTTATTGTAGTTGCTGGTCCGTCTGTGTATCTACCATGTCTCACCCGTGTGTTCTCCCTGCTGTCCATCATCATTCTCCTCTGCTCATTCTCATTCAGGTTTGTGCTTTGTAGTTTTAGTTGTTTCCCAGTTTAGTTTAGTTCTCCGTGTTGCCGTTTGCCTCTCCTTTTGTGTTCAATAAATCACCTTTTACACCTTCACGACTGCCTGCGTGTGGATCCTCCTTTTCCTCCTCCACACGGCTCCTCTCACTCGCCGTGACAGTACGGACCAGCCACATATGGATCCAGCGGCAGTCACCCCACCCTGGGAGCTTCAGGAGGCCGCTATCCACTCCGCCTCTGAGTTGGTTTACCGGCTGCTTGAGCATGAGGGAGGAGCGCCTCTTAACTCCGTGGAAGCCGATCTACAACACCTCCTTACCTGTTATCTCTGGCTATTGGACTCACTACACCCACTCGTGCAAGACTTCATCCTTCACGAACTTCACCTACACCCACCAGCCGCTACCGCTTCCCAACCCAGCCGGACGCCGGAGGTTTTGCCCGGCCCGCCGGAGGTTTTGCCCGGCCCGCCGGAGGTGTTGCCCGGGAGGAAGCGACGATCGCGCCGTCGGCGCGTCGCCCCACAGCTGGAGAATAGGACTTCGGAACTGCCGGCTGTGGTGAGTGGAAAAGACGCTCCGTCTGTTTCACCAGTTCATGTGACTGTTTGTACCGGGGCTGGGTTTGTTGAGTTATCTCCCCAGCCAGAAGCTCAGTTAGCTGCCCAGCCGTCACCTCCATCACATTCAGCCTCACTACCCATAGCCCAGTTACAGTCTCAGCCAGACTTAGTAGACACTATGTTACAGTCCATAGCCCAGTCAATAGCTCAGTTGGTAGAAGACTCATCAGCCTTATTATCAGCTCAGCCACCTATTCAGCCATCATCTTCACCAACTCCTCCTGCACAACAAGTTAGCTCCATTCAACCCGAAAAGAACTGTTTTTCATCTGTTCATTACAAGCAGGGAACACACTCCACACAGACTTTAACTGGTTCATTTAAGCTGGCCATCTCAGAGACAGTTGCTCCCTCTAGGGCCTCCCCAGAGGCTGGGTGCCAGTCACCAGCCACCTCTGGACCCCTAGAGGTCGAGATGCCAGCACCAGTGGCGTCATTAGAGGACTTTACTGAGCCGTCTCAGCCGTCATCCCCTGCTGAGAGCTCCAGTGAGTCCGCCCCTCTGCCCCTGTCCTCTGCTGGAGGACCAGAGGGACCCATTCAGCCGTCAATCTCTGCTGGAGGGCCTGAGGAGCCCGGCCAGCCTCAAGTGTCGTCTGCTGGAGGGCCCGAGGAGCCCGTCCAGCCTCAAGCCACGTCTGCTGGAGGGCCCGAGGAGCCCGTCCAGCCTCATGCCACGTCTGCTGGAGGGCCCGAGGAGCCCGTCCAGCCTCATGCCACGTCTGCTGGAGGGCCCGAGGAGCCCGTCCAGCCTCATGCCACGTCTGCTGGAGGGCCCGAGGAGCCCGTCCAGCCTCATGCCACGTCTGCTGGAGGGCCCGAGGAGCCCACCCAGCACCATGCCTCGTTAGCTGACGGTCCTGGAGGACCCAGCCAGCACGTCCTCACACCTGCTGACGGTCCTGGAGGACCCAGCCAGCACATCTCTACATCATCACCTGCAGCATTCACGCCACCGCCTGCTGCATTCACATCATCGCCATTCGCATCACCGCCTGCAGCCCCGCTGCCGTCAGGTTCCGCAGCCGTCCCGCTGCCGTCAGGTTCCGCAGCCGTCCCGCTGCCGTCAGGTTCCGCAGCCGTCCCGCTGCCGTCATCCACGCTTGGTCCAGCTTCAGCCTCCGCTTCAGCTTCGCCTGGTCCAGCCTCCGTGTCTTCATCCATGCTTGGTCCAGCTTCAGCCTCCGCTTCAGCTTCGCCTGGTCCAGCCTCCGTGTCTTCATCCATGCTTGGTCCAGCTTCAGCCTCCGCTTCAGCTTCGCCTGGTCCAGCCTCCGTGTCTTCATCCATGCTTGGTCCAGCTTCAGCCTCCGCTCCGGCTTCGCCTGGTCCAGCCTCCGTGTCTTCATCCATGCTTGGTCCAGCTTCAGCCTCCGCTCCGGCCTCCGTGTCTTCATCCATGCTTGGTCCAGCTTCAGCCTCCGCTCCGGCCTCCGTGTCTTCATCCATGCTTGGTCCAGCTTCAGCCTCCGTGTCTTCAGTCTCGTCTGGTCCAGCCTCCGTGTCTTCAGTCTCGTCTGGTCCAGCTTCCGCTTCGGCTTCAGCTCCGCCTTCGTCTGGTCCAGCTTCCGCTTCGGCTTCAGCTCCGCCTTCGTCTGGTCCAGCTTCAGCTCCGCCTTCGTCTGGTCCGGCCTCCGTGTCTTCATCCACGTCTGGTCCAGCTTCAGCTCCGCCTTCGTCTGGTCCGGCCTCGTCTGGTCCTGTGGTTGCCACGCCGCCCCGCCTCTGCTGGCCGTTTTCCGGGCCTCTAAGATGGCATCATGGCCTTCGGGGACGGCCTCCGGAAAGAGTTCGTCGCCGCCGCTGGCATTGCGGCCGTCCTCCCGACCTGCTCAGTGGCCGCCACTACCTTCCAAGAGGTCGGCCCCCAGAACTGTTTGCCCGTCACCGCCGTTGCCGTGTGCACGGTCGGCCCCCAGAACTGTTTGCCCGTCGCCGCCGTTGCTGTGTGCATGGTCGGCCCCCTGACTGTGTTATGGACTGGTGAACAGTCGTGTTTTGGTTCCGGACTCTCGTGCTCCTGGTTTTTGTGTTTTGGGCCCTCCTTCCTGGGCCCCCTCCGCCCGCCCTGGCTTGGTGCTTGTGCTTTTTGTTTGGGGCTGTCAGGAGCCAGCCCTTTGAGGGGGGGTACTGTCACGGGTCTGGGTCCGTTGGACCCAGTATGTGGAGTTTTATGTTTTTGTTATTCCATGTTTGAGGTTATTATGTTTTGGTTTTAGTTGCATCAGGGATTGTTTTCCTGTTCTCTTGTTGTGTTTATGATGATGATTATGATGTTTATTATTTGAGTTTCATGTTTAAGGATTTGTTCTCTGTTGTATCTCACGTTTAGTTTAGTTCAGGTTCCATGTGTCATTCTGTCTGTCTCTCAGTGTCAGGTCTGCGTCTTGGTGTGGTGTTCTCATTTCCTGTTTTATTGTGAAGGTCTGGGTCTCATGTGAGTGTGTTCAGTTTTACCTCTGTCTCGTCTTGTTGATCATTCCCAGCTGTGTCCACCACCTGTGTGTAATTCCCCTGTGTTCTCTGGGTGTATTTAAGTCATGTCCTCCGTTATTGTAGTTGCTGGTCCGTCTGTGTATCTACCATGTCTCACCCGTGTGTTCTCCCTGCTGTCCATCATCATTCTCCTCTGCTCATTCTCATTCAGGTTTGTGCTTTGTAGTTTTAGTTGTTTCCCAGTTTAGTTTAGTTCTCCGTGTTGCCGTTTGCCTCTCCTTTTGTGTTCAATAAATCACCTTTTACACCTTCACGACTGCCTGCGTGTGGATCCTCCTTTTCCTCCTCCACACGGCTCCTCTCACTCGCCGTGACAGTACGGACCAGCCACATATGGATCCAGCGGCAGTCACCCCACCCTGGGAGCTTCAGGAGGCCGCTATCCACTCCGCCTCTGAGTTGGTTTACCGGCTGCTTGAGCATGAGGGAGGAGCGCCTCTTAACTCCGTGGAAGCCGATCTACAACACCTCCTTACCTGTTATCTCTGGCTATTGGACTCACTACACCCACTCGTGCAAGACTTCATCCTTCACGAACTTCACCTACACCCACCAGCCGCTACCGCTTCCCAACCCAGCCGGACGCCGGAGGTTTTGCCCGGCCCGCCGGAGGTTTTGCCCGGCCCGCCGGAGGTGTTGCCCGGGAGGAAGCGACGATCGCGCCGTCGGCGCGTCGCCCCACAGCTGGAGAATAGGACTTCGGAACTGCCGGCTGTGGTGAGTGGAAAAGACGCTCCGTCTGTTTCACCAGTTCATGTGACTGTTTGTACCGGGGCTGGGTTTGTTGAGTTATCTCCCCAGCCAGAAGCTCAGTTAGCTGCCCAGCCGTCACCTCCATCACATTCAGCCTCACTACCCATAGCCCAGTTACAGTCTCAGCCAGACTTAGTAGACACTATGTTACAGTCCATAGCCCAGTCAATAGCTCAGTTGGTAGAAGACTCATCAGCCTTATTATCAGCTCAGCCACCTATTCAGCCATCATCTTCACCAACTCCTCCTGCACAACAAGTTAGCTCCATTCAACCCGAAAAGAACTGTTTTTCATCTGTTCATTACAAGCAGGGAACACACTCCACACAGACTTTAACTGGTTCATTTAAGCTGGCCATCTCAGAGACAGTTGCTCCCTCTAGGGCCTCCCCAGAGGCTGGGTGCCAGTCACCAGCCACCTCTGGACCCCTAGAGGTCGAGATGCCAGCACCAGTGGCGTCATTAGAGGACTTTACTGAGCCGTCTCAGCCGTCATCCCCTGCTGAGAGCTCCAGTGAGTCCGCCCCTCTGCCCCTGTCCTCTGCTGGAGGACCAGAGGGACCCATTCAGCCGTCAATCTCTGCTGGAGGGCCTGAGGAGCCCGGCCAGCCTCAAGTGTCGTCTGCTGGAGGGCCCGAGGAGCCCGTCCAGCCTCAAGCCACGTCTGCTGGAGGGCCCGAGGAGCCCGTCCAGCCTCATGCCACGTCTGCTGGAGGGCCCGAGGAGCCCGTCCAGCCTCATGCCACGTCTGCTGGAGGGCCCGAGGAGCCCGTCCAGCCTCATGCCACGTCTGCTGGAGGGCCCGAGGAGCCCGTCCAGCCTCATGCCACGTCTGCTGGAGGGCCCGAGGAGCCCACCCAGCACCATGCCTCGTTAGCTGACGGTCCTGGAGGACCCAGCCAGCACGTCCTCACACCTGCTGACGGTCCTGGAGGACCCAGCCAGCACATCTCTACATCATCACCTGCAGCATTCACGCCACCGCCTGCTGCATTCACATCATCGCCATTCGCATCACCGCCTGCAGCCCCGCTGCCGTCAGGTTCCGCAGCCGTCCCGCTGCCGTCAGGTTCCGCAGCCGTCCCGCTGCCGTCAGGTTCCGCAGCCGTCCCGCTGCCGTCAGGTTCCGCAGCCGTCCCGCTGCCGTCATCCACGCTTGGTCCAGCTTCAGCCTCCGCTTCAGCTTCGCCTGGTCCAGCCTCCGTGTCTTCATCCATGCTTGGTCCAGCTTCAGCCTCCGCTTCAGCTTCGCCTGGTCCAGCCTCCGTGTCTTCATCCATGCTTGGTCCAGCTTCAGCCTCCGCTTCAGCTTCGCCTGGTCCAGCCTCCGTGTCTTCATCCATGCTTGGTCCAGCTTCAGCCTCCGCTCCGGCTTCGCCTGGTCCAGCCTCCGTGTCTTCATCCATGCTTGGTCCAGCTTCAGCCTCCGCTCCGGCCTCCGTGTCTTCATCCATGCTTGGTCCAGCTTCAGCCTCCGCTCCGGCCTCCGTGTCTTCATCCATGCTTGGTCCAGCTTCAGCCTCCGTGTCTTCAGTCTCGTCTGGTCCAGCCTCCGTGTCTTCAGTCTCGTCTGGTCCAGCTTCCGCTTCGGCTTCAGCTCCGCCTTCGTCTGGTCCAGCTTCCGCTTCGGCTTCAGCTCCGCCTTCGTCTGGTCCAGCTTCAGCTCCGCCTTCGTCTGGTCCGGCCTCCGTGTCTTCATCCACGTCTGGTCCAGCTTCAGCTCCGCCTTCGTCTGGTCCGGCCTCGTCTGGTCCTGTGGTTGCCACGCCGCCCCGCCTCTGCTGGCCGTTTTCCGGGCCTCTAAGATGGCATCATGGCCTTCGGGGACGGCCTCCGGAAAGAGTTCGTCGCCGCCGCTGGCATTGCGGCCGTCCTCCCGACCTGCTCAGTGGCCGCCACTACCTTCCAAGAGGTCGGCCCCCAGAACTGTTTGCCCGTCACCGCCGTTGCCGTGTGCACGGTCGGCCCCCAGAACTGTTTGCCCGTCGCCGCCGTTGCTGTGTGCATGGTCGGCCCCCTGACTGTGTTATGGACTGGTGAACAGTCGTGTTTTGGTTCCGGACTCTCGTGCTCCTGGTTTTTGTGTTTTGGGCCCTCCTTCCTGGGCCCCCTCCGCCCGCCCTGGCTTGGTGCTTGTGCTTTTTGTTTGGGGCTGTCAGGAGCCAGCCCTTTGAGGGGGGGTACTGTCACGGGTCTGGGTCCGTTGGACCCAGTATGTGGAGTTTTATGTTTTTGTTATTCCATGTTTGAGGTTATTATGTTTTGGTTTTAGTTGCATCAGGGATTGTTTTCCTGTTCTCTTGTTGTGTTTATGATGATGATTATGATGTTTATTATTTGAGTTTCATGTTTAAGGATTTGTTCTCTGTTGTATCTCACGTTTAGTTTAGTTCAGGTTCCATGTGTCATTCTGTCTGTCTCTCAGTGTCAGGTCTGCGTCTTGGTGTGGTGTTCTCATTTCCTGTTTTATTGTGAAGGTCTGGGTCTCATGTGAGTGTGTTCAGTTTTACCTCTGTCTCGTCTTGTTGATCATTCCCAGCTGTGTCCACCACCTGTGTGTAATTCCCCTGTGTTCTCTGGGTGTATTTAAGTCATGTCCTCCGTTATTGTAGTTGCTGGTCCGTCTGTGTATCTACCATGTCTCACCCGTGTGTTCTCCCTGCTGTCCATCATCATTCTCCTCTGCTCATTCTCATTCAGGTTTGTGCTTTGTAGTTTTAGTTGTTTCCCAGTTTAGTTTAGTTCTCCGTGTTGCCGTTTGCCTCTCCTTTTGTGTTCAATAAATCACCTTTTACACCTTCACGACTGCCTGCGTGTGGATCCTCCTTTTCCTCCTCCACACGGCTCCTCTCACTCGCCGTGACAAAACCTATTTTCTGCACATTCCAGCACATAATTTTTTTTTTTTTTTTTGTGTTTACACTCAGTCTTTCAAATAGATGCAAGTAAAACACAGCAGAAAATAAAATAAAGTCAAAGACTAGTGGTCCTTTTGCTCTATTTTCACCTGTAAAGCAGGAGCAGGGTAGGCGGAGGTTTACCCTGGTGCAGGTGAGCCGCAGCGGTCAGTGGAAGGATATGGCAGCTCTGTGAATTTCCCATTACGTCGTTGTGCACTCGGTGCTTGCTTGGAAGTTTAGGGGGTTTTTTTTCGCTGTAAAAAGAAGTTTTCTTCCCACGCACAATGGACGCTAATGTTTTTGTCACTTTTTATGGAATCAAACTTAAAGTAAGGTCAGTACTTCCACGCTTTAAACCCTGCACGCTCATACTCTCTCCCGCACTCGATATATGATCTATTGTTGATCTGCACACAGCTGTTGTCACAAACGTCGCACTTGCTTACGTCACTGTCATGAGACATTCTTGCAAAAAAAATCACGGTTTTAGTAACGCAGTAACGCAGCGTTCCTACGGGAAAGTAACGGTAATCTAATTACCGTTTTTGCCATAGTAATCCCTTACTTTACTCGTTACTCGAAAAAAGTAATCGGATTACAGTAACGTGTTACAAGTAACGCGTTACTGCCCATCTCTGTTCGGGACTGCATCATCCTCTGCTTCACCGAGTAGTGTTGGGGAATAACGGAATACATGTACTGCCTTTACATATTTAAAATACAAAATATGTAACTGTATTCCGTTACAGTTACCGTTTAAAAAAGGTGGTATTTAGAATACAGTTACTTTGCTGAAATAAAGGGATTACACGGCGGTATTTTCCTGTTTCATATGTTCGGCTATGCCCTCTCTATTCTAATGCCTGTGTCTCAATCTCGCGGCCCATGTCACCTCTACTTGCAGCCCACATAATGACGTGAAGAAATATTTTAAAAAGATATTCACAAAAATGATTTAATATGAAGGCAATAGGCAGAGTGTTACAGGCATAGCTCTAAAGAATGTAGCCTCATGGACAGTTTAGTCTGTGCTGCAGGGAGAATGGACTGCTATACACGTTATGTGTCTGTGAGCGAGGGAGGGAGAAAAAGGAAAAGTACGAGCTGTCATCGAGCAGAAACGGGAGCTGGAACCATGCAAATATAATAATAACCACTGCAGCCAAAAAAAGTGCCTGACGAGCCCAGTTGTAAGTAAGCTATTAAGACTCGACTGTACACTTTTTTCGTGTTTTTCTCCGAAACAATAAGTTCCGTTGGAGCAGCCTTTCGACGCCTTTCTCTGTCTCTCGCTAGCAAAGTTGACCCACACAACAAAGTAAAGCTAGTTTTTGGCTATGAGCCCGACACCAACCCAACGCATTAGCCAGAGGTCCCTTTACTACGGTTCAGAGCCGGGGACCTGTTTTATATACGTGCAGAATAGTTTTCTATATGAGATCACTGCAAAATGTGCAGCCTTACCGAATGCCCACGCTACTGTTACTCATTTTATATTAAGATTTAAAAATCTTGTCGGTATTGGTATGGCGAGGAACCTTCAGTAAAAGTAATAATTCACACGCAGCAATAGTACATTCATTTAGTTGTAAAAAGCACGATAATATAATAGGTAATCCAAAGTATTCAGAATACGTTACTGTCATTGAGTAACGTAACGGAATATGTTACAAAATACATTTTGGGGCATGTATTCTGTAATCTGTAGTGGAATACATTTTAAAACGAACCTTCCCAACACTGTCACCGAGACATTGCTGAACCTAGCGATACTTTCTCGGTCTACCGAAGAAAAGAAATGAACAGAACAATGGCACCGAGGAAGAAAAGAGATGGTGCGACTGCACAAGCATTTTTCCACTCACAAGCTCTTGCTCACCCAATCTGGAACTTTTGATCGTTAAATGTCACCCTTTCTATCTTCCTCAGGAATTCACTGCGGTCATTGCCTGCACTGTTTATATTCTGTCACACACGGACTCAGACTCGGACTCAGACTTATGTGAACTACATGAGGCTCTCACACAAAAACAAACACTTCACTAGGATACTGCTCTCATTGTTATGGGAGCTATTAACAGAGTAAATCTCAAATGCACATTTCATAACCTTCACCAGCACATCCCCTTCCCCACCAGGGGCACAAGGACATTAGACCAATCCATTCAAAGACTGCTACAAAGCACAGTCTCTGCCGGCATTTGGAAAAGTGGACCACACCATCATCTTCCTCGTGTCTGTTTACAAAGACTAAAGCAGGAAGCACCAATCAGGAGAGAGATTGCACGCTGGATGGATGCACTGGATGACGCAGACTGGAACATGTTTTGGTGCAGCTCTGATGGCATCAACATGTTTACGTAAGTGGTTGTGGGATATATCAGGAAACTAGTGTATGAAGCCGTGGGTGGATAAAAACATCCACGACGCTCTGAGATCGCACACCACTGCCTACAAAGCGGGTCGCATCTCCAGTAATGTGGACCAATACAAGGCTGTTTACAATGTGCGCATGCGTGGTTGCAAAGGCAAAGCGGAGCTACGGGGAAAAACTAGAGTCACAGCTACAACAGTGCGACTCTAGGAGCCAATGGAAGGGACTGCAGAAAATAACAGACTATAAACAGACAGCTGAATGACAGTGATGAATGCTGACGCTTCACTGGCTGATAAGCTGAACACATTTTATATTCGCTTTAATGCTGCAGCAAATAACACAACAAATGGCTGCATGTGTGCAGAGAGGACCAGTAAGGAACAATGCTTTCAACGCTGTTCAGGAGAGTGAACAGCAGCAGGAGAAGATGCAATCCCTGGTTGGGTCCTGAAAGCCTGCACTGACCAGCTAGTACCGGTGTTTACAGTGATCTTAAACCTCTCCCTGGCCCAAGCAGTGGTTCCCATGTACTTCAAACAGTCCATCGTTGTTCCTGTTTTTATGAAACAACAGCCCGCTTGCCACAATGATTATCGTCCAGTAGCACTTAGGGCTGTTCGATTGTCAAGGACCAAGCAGTAAAGCATAAAGGACACAGGTGGTTTTAATTCAAAAAAGGGGTTTTATTGACCCAAAAATATGAAAATATATTTAACAAAGCCAAAACTTAAACAGGCAGACCAATAAAAGAGGTCAACTCAATAGACTAAACTCAAGATAATAATTAACAAAAACCTCAAACAAACATATGATAAACTGACCTGCTGAAATGACACATGGGGAAACTTAAATACTGACTTAGCTAAACCAAATGACACACACGGGGGAAAACAAGATGGCTGCCATATAACCAACTAATACAAAACAATTAAACAAACATGAAACACCCCCCAGGCAATGAAGCATGTGGTGCTATCCAATTAGGCTGTCTCCCAGCCCTTTGCCACACCTTTTACCAGACAGGAGGAGAAGCCAAACCCCAGGTAGCTCAAACAAAGAAAGATGTATTAATATAACATAAAACAGAACTTTGACCTTGCAAGGTTAATATGTGTGCACGCCATATAAACATTGGAAGGTGTGATTGAAAAATAAATACATTTAATAAAGAAACAATATTGAACAATAAGTAGAATATATTAAAGTAGTGACTGTAAATTAAACTAACGTGAATCAACTGGTGGTGAGGTGTGGAGCTTACCATGTGTGGCATGCCATCACATCAATATAACAATATATATCAGATGACGATATAAAAACATCTATTGTTTCATTTATCGTTTGTTTCGTGGTGTCGCAAAATAAACTGTTTACAGCAATATTTTTTCATAGTTTGGATGGTCACTGTAGTGGCTATATTACATTCCTTAAAGTTCTCTCTTTCTCTTATATTTAATATAACCACACTACGGACAGACAAGCGCCTGTTTTTATGTGTTGTCATTAGCAACAACGACGGTAAAATCAACGCATGTCCGCTTGTTTATTTTCTACATAAACCTTTCACAATAAAGCTCAAGATCCTGTTGAGGCTTTTCAAAATAAACTGAATCAAGTATGCTTTTATGGATGAGAAGCAAAAAGAGCCGTCAGGTGCTAAAAAATAAACCTTAGACTCAAATGTTAGAACAGGCTTTTCTCCACAGCACGCTGTGTAATAAATACTTACAAAGTAAACGGCGGCTGTTACAACTTATGTCTAAAAATGTAAAGTTTCTTACATCGGTTAAAACACTCGACTCCAGGTAAATGACGCCCAGCTGGAAACAATTCACGCAAATCGAGCTGTCCGAGATTCACAGAATCTACAGAAAATGTGACATTTCTGTAATTTATATTGTTATCGGGACGATAGATGTCTTATATCGGGATATGAGATTTCGGTCATATCGCACAGCCACAGTAGCACTGATATCAACAGTGATGAAGTGTTTTGAGGGACTGGTAAGAGACCACATCACTTCTTCACTTTCTGCCACCATTGACCCACTTAAGTTTGCATACCAGACTAATCTTCCACAGACAATGCCATATCACACCTGCTTCACACATCCCTGAGTCACCTGGACACTGGCAGAGGGAATTATGTTAGGATGCTGTTCATGGACTACAGTTCTGCATTCAAGACAATAATTCCCTTAAAGCTTTTCACCAAGTTGAAGGATTTAGGACTCAGCTCATCACTGTGCCAGTGGATCCTCAAATTCCTTACAGACAGACCAAATCAGTGAGGATGGGAAAACAAGTCTCTCCCTACATCTCATTCAGTACGTGCCTTAAGGCTGTGTTTTAAGCCACCTGCTGTACTCACTGTATACTTACGACCGTGTAGCCACATCAGATACCACCTCCATTGTCAAGTTTGCAGATGACACTGTTGTGTTGGGCCTGATCTCTGACAATATCGAGAAGGCCTACCTGGAGGAGATTATGGACCTGGAGAAGTGGTATCAGGAGAACAACCTCCTGCTTAACCTCAGCAAGACTAAGGAGCTGATTATGGACTTCAGTACAAAGCAGGCAAGGAATTACGAGCCCCTGATCATCAGTGATGCGCCAGTGGAGAGAGTGGACAGCTTCCGGTACCTGGGTGTCTGCATCACTTAGGACCTGTCATGGTCATGTCACATCAACACCCTGTTCAAGAAAGCTCGCCAGCATCTCTTCTTCCCCAGAAGACTTAGAAACTTCCATCTGCTGCTGAGGGTGCTTAACTTCTACTCCTGCACCATCAAGAGCATCCTGATGGGAAACATCTGCACCTGGTATGGGAACAGCACCAAGCAGGACAGACAAGATCTTGAAAGAGTGGTGCGCTCAGCCAAAAGCAAGTGATAAATAAAGCTTTTTCATCATCATCCTCATCATTTGCTCTGAGCTTCCTGACCTGCTGTCTGTCTACACTAAACGTTGCAAGACCAAAGCCAGAAAGATCATGATAGACCTCTCCGATCCCAACAATGAACTTTTCTCACTGTTGAGGTCAATCCTTTAAGGTCAAAACAGAAAGAATGAGGAGGAGCTTCTTCCCCCAGTCTATTTGGGCCCTGAACCAGGGGTAGTCTGGGCTCTTATACATCAAATCGCCGCAGACACTCTGTTTATTTGCACGATTCTTATACTTTCTTTTTTAAATTGTCTATTTGTACATTCTACTTTTTTTATCTTATAATTTACCTTTAACTCTTAGTTTACTCTTTACCTGTTAGGTTAAATTCTTAATTTATTCTTTAAATCTGTTTTTTATGGAACTCTTATTGCCTCTTTTTATGTACATTTTTCAAAGTGTAATTTTTTTTACTGTAAACTACTAAAACATAAAATTTGTAAATTTTGCAAATTTCTTTACTATAGGCATTGCATAACAATAAGCATTTCACTACATGTTGTACTGTGTATGATTGTGAGCGTGACAAATAAAATTGGAATTTGAAAATCAAGTAGCTTCAAAGGTAAATAAAATACCCAAAAGAAAGAGCTGAGGTAGCAAGGAAATAGAAAAAGTGAAGGGCTCTGTTAGGTCTGTGCTTGCAGGCTTCGCTGATTCAAAGACTTACAGTAAGTAACATCAAGCAAATAAATAAAAGTATGAAACAGGGAAGGTTTTCGGTATCTTTTCTTTGTTGTAAAAAAGCTGAGACAGATTTGAAAGTCATGCTGCCGGCCCAGGTTATGATGCAAAGGGTGGACCAGGTCTTCCAGTTATTATGCATAGCCATACGCCACAACCATACTCATTTGGGTGACCTCTGTGTCAGCTGATGGAGGAATCTAAACAGTGGTAAGTGACAAATTAGTAATATGTATACATTCCACAGTGAGCAGTTAAATATTGAGGCCAAAGAAATGTTCTGTTTGCAGGAATATATCTGTGATTACATTCTTCCCCTCACAAATGGTGCAATCCTGACACATTTATTCTTCCCACGAAAGTTTTTTACACTGTAGATCCAACAGAATCTACAGGCCTCACTCTGCCCATTAGAACTGTAAGAGCAAACATCCAATGAAGATTCTCCTTTGCCAAGAATATACCGAAAAGAAGAAACATCAATAGCTTTTAAATCTTGACAATGTCCTTAGAAAACACACCAAGAAAGAAAAATTGACTCACTACAATTAATAAATAAAAGAAAAAAGGTTGTGGGATCCTGCCAATCAGAAATAAATAAAAGAACCATTAAGATACAAACTGTTTTTGACTCAACTTATATTTCTAACTTAATAAATAATTTTGTTGTTTGCAGGCAGGTGATGCTGTACAGGCGTAGCCCACAGGAGTTTTTGTGTGGAGCCAGTCTGATCAGTGATCAGTGGATCCTCACTGCAGCTCACTGCATCCTTTACCCACCCTGGAACAAGAACTTCACTGTCAGCGATATACTGGGCCGCCTGGGAAAACACAGAAGCACCATGTAAAAAGGCGTGTCTGTCTTAATTATCATTAGTTTCATTTGAAGGCCTGTTGGAATTATGTCATTTTTTTCTAGGTTTGAGCGTGGCATTGAGAAGATTGTGGTAATTGATGAAATCATTGTCCACCCCAAGTACAACTGGAAGGAAAACCTGAACTGTGACATCGCTCTGCTGCACATGAGAAGGCCGGTCACGTTCACTGATAAGATCCATCCTATCTGCCTGCCCAGCAAGCCCGTCGCCAAGTTGTAAGACAAACATTTGCAACCAATTAAAAGTTGACAAGTTCAGACCAAATTCTTTAATTATATTTCCCACCAAATGAAAGGAAACAAGTGAAAATGTGTCTTGAATGGAGAATTGAATTTCCAGTTCTGTCAAGTGATCTGGAGCGTTTTTATGTGGGGGAGACTCTGGGTCCGACATAGAGCTTGCTGGAGAGATTATTTTGTTCATATGGTGTTGAATACTGCTAGAAATATTAATCGGGGAGGTATCAACACAGTTTATTATTGTGCCAAGGACTTTGCTTAAAGTCCTCAGTAAACAACAATTTGATTAAATCAAGTCAGGTCCTCAAACTTGGTCACATAGCTATTTCTCCATAGATATCGATTTTCCTTTCTCCAGTTATCCTGCAGGGGGTTAAAAGATTCTTCAGATCCCACAGATTCCTTCTGTCTTCTTGGAAAGTCTAAAGTAATGCAAAGACTGCGCCAGTAGAGGGTGCTATTAAGAACTGTGGTCAGAGACACTTTGGTTCAGTGAGGTTTATACTATGGATGGTGACAGGCCTTGTGATATATCTGACTGGTATTTTTTCCGGCAGTCTGATGTCTGAAGGCTTTAAGGGCCGAGTTACCGGGTGGGGGAGCCTGAAGGAAAGCTGGAACCCTGCAGTGAGAAATTTAACATCAGTCCTTCAGCAAATCCACCTACCGATAGTGGACCAGAACATCTGCCGCAGCTCCACTTCAGTCAAGATCACAGACAACATGTTCTGTGCTGGTAAAACAAAACAAAAGATTTTCCACATTTGTTCAAGAAAATGCTTGTTTATATTTTATCTTTGGCTTATTTTTGGTCCAACTGTTTGATCCTGAATAAACCCCTGGTGTGCTGAGTGATGCTGCCATCTCATTGGCTGCACTGAATGGAATTTGGCTGTTTCTCTCAGGATGATCCTGCATCTCCTGAAGGTGTCATAGTTTCTCTATAATTACAGTCTCTGGTTGTTTCAGGTTATAAACCAGACGATAACCATCGTGGAGACGCCTGTGAGGGAGACAGCGGCGGACCTTTTGTGATGAAGGTGAGAATCACAATGAAAGAAGAACAAATGATAGATTAAGTCTCCTCTTTACCATTTCTTATCATTAGATAACATCTGGTTTATATCTCAAGCAGCTGTTTAATAAAATATTTGTTAAATAAATTATAAGACCGACGGCACGAGAACACACAGAAGTGAAGGCAGTGTAAGACAGTTGCAGAAGGATACAGTAGCACAGTAAAACACAGTATATTAACACTTAAACAGATTTTCATATGTTCTGTTCAGTGCTTTGTAACATTTAATGTAAATATCACACATATACATTAATTTAATCTGCTAAAAATTCAGGACATTGTTTTAATTAACGCATAGTAATAAAATATGTACACAGTGTGTTAACTGTTACATATAGAATCAAATTAACATTTATATCCAAAATTAATGCTTTCTTGTTTATAAGTTGAACAACAGTGTAATTATCCAAAAAGTTGATTCTGTTCATCTGGATGTAGCGTTTTGTGGGAGAAACGTTTCGTCACTCATCTAAGTGACTTCTTCAGTCTCAGCTGACTGCAGCTTTCCCCAAACTTATAAACAGTACATTTGCATAATGACTGAAACCAGCCCACTGAAGGAACAATGGGCTGGGAGGTCAGTTCCTTAATCTTAATTATGCAAATTCTTATGACCATTGATCAATAACCACTGACCAAAACCCACTGATCAATGGCCATGAGTACCATTCACAGAGAGTTGGGGAATGGCTGCAATCACGATGGTGAAAGATGTACCCTTAGGCCCCCTCTTTCCCTTTTCACGTAAATGGCCTCCTTGACTCCTCGTCTTGATGCATTCTCAATCATCAAGAAGAACAATGTAATTAGACTTTTGTTCCTGACACGTTAAAAATGTTAAACATTTCCTGAAAATCTATCTGGACATTAACAGTATTTTAACAGTATTTTATGGCTTTAATATGTTTTACCACAACCCAAATATATAAAATTACTGAAAATGCAAAATGTTTTTATTAGGAATTACCAATGCTTCGTTTGTGCCAAAGTCATACAGCCATGCTTTCTCCAACTAAATTCAGAGTCACACAGGCCTAGAGACCAGTTTAACTCCATGTCAAAGGTTTCTAGGGGAAAATGTGTGTTCTCTGGGACACCAATGATGATTTGATTCACACAGTTTGTTCAGGATTTATGTGATTTTATTTATCGCTTTAACTCCGTATTCTTTCATGTAGTTGATTATAAATTATTTTTGTGGTCTTTAAAATCACTAGGTTTTGAAAAGTGCCACACAGCACTTTAACATAGTGTTAAAACATATACACTGCACAATCATACACCAGTATTTCACTGGATTGCCTTTAGCTTCGATGACGGCCGACATTCTCTCTGGCATTGTTTCAGTAACGTTATGCAGTTCACGTTCAGGTCACCTACCAAATACCCTTTGGCACCAGAAACCTTCACCCAAAAGGTAGGAACTGAAACTCACTATTCACTAGTGAGGATTCCCAGTTAGTGAGGTTTATTGGGCAAATTTCTTAAACCTACACAGCTGTTTAGTCCCATATGAAACATACTTGTGTTTTTCTTTGGAATGGCCTTTTTTCTGGCAGGATCTTTAAACATAGGGTTCCCAAACCGTTTCGTCAACATCGGCCCAAAACTTCATCAATTTTAATGCCCAAAGTTGAGTTTAAAACTTAAAGACAGATTTGAAGATTCTTCTCATAACAACAATATAACATATTAAAAAGCAGGGTTTTTTGCAAACTCTAGACAGGGGGGATAGTAACAAGAAGTTGAATAACTACGTAATCTTCAGATATGCCTAACTGGCAGCCTAAATCTTCATTTATTTTCTTACAATATAAAGCAATACATACTCACAGTTAAGTGTTATTTGGCATTTTTGCTTAAAAACTGAAAAAGGAGTTAAAATATTTATTGAGTTTTTCGTTCTTTCAGCTCTGAAAAGACTTTTCTACCATTTACAAAAGGTTCAATCTGAGAATTTAGAATAGCTGCCTTTGCAAACAATGAGTCTTATTTTGAAACTGTCTTCCTGTGCAGTACCCGGCAGAGAACCGCTGGTATCAGATCGGCATCGTGTCATGGAGCGAGGGCTGCGATCGCGATGGGAAGTACGGCTTCTACACTCACCTGTTCAGGATGACCAAGTGGATAGGCAAAGTTATCGAAAAGATGCGAGGAAGCGATGATGAGTAGACACAAACCATCGACGTCAATCACTTCACATTCAAGCCTGTTAAGCAACATGGCCCCAATAAAGATTGTCGACGTATTGTACCCTGGCCTCTGGTGTTATTCAAGCCTTGGTTTGCAGCAATAAGAGTCAGAGAGTTAAAGTGCCATCAGAGCAGCTTTTATATGAACAAAGATAGAAAATCAAACCGGCAGAAGGAGGTCAAAGTTCGCGCTCAGATACAAACAAGATAGCACAAACAGCAGCAGTCACTACAGTGGCAGGCATGGCCTCATAGTCCATTACTATTCTGATAAACAACATATCCTAAACCAGGATTTACTACACAGACAACACATGTGGGATGTGTTGATAATTTTCAGGTTGGGCAGGATTTCCCTGCTCAAAATGGATCTTAATGTGTTGACTATAAATGTAAATTGAACAGGTCTACATATACTGTAATTTATTAAGGCAATGATGCTGTGTAAACTGAGCACAACTCTATGAATTTCCCATTCTGACCATTTAATAACCAAAAAGCCAACGTGGTCTTAGGAGTTCTCTGGGAATTTTTCCAGAGGTTTGTAGCAACCAGTCAACAGATTGTTAACATAAACAGAGGTTATAGCTGCACTGTACACCCCTTTACTGTTTATTCATACATGACAGAGGCTCTAAAATGTTCTCATTATGTTTGTTTACTCCTGAATCATCTTCATCTGTTGAGCTATTTTCATGATCTCTTTGACTTCAACAAGTTTCTCCAGCAGTGCTACTCTAGATCTGTTAACCAAAGTTCAGTTTAAAGCATTGCAGTTACAGCAGTGATACAAACTAACCACCAAATCCAAGCCCAGAGATGACCTCAACTTTTCCTGAGCACCAGTGGGCTATTAACTATTAACGAACTCTAAGAGGTAGAGTGATAAGCTTGTGTTTCCTTCCAACATTTGCCAAATAAAGGCCAAAAGCTCTCCTTAGTCTGCAGCTGGATGGACTAAAACTCCAACATCTGGGAATGCAGTTGAAGATCAGAGCCTGACAGAGGTGGAGAAGCTCTTCACGGACCTGCATCGCAAGCTGCAGTCCAAGATGGTAGTTAAAATCTGTTGGCAGGATAAGGGACCCATTGAAGATGCTCTGTTATTTAGACTCAGATTTGGTGTTTCAGATTGTGTGTGTGTATTCCTGCCTTAGAGGCTAAGTGTTTTGGGTGAGAAGACAAGATTTTGGTTGTTTAATTTCCCCGATTTAGTTATCTCCATTCTTTATAATTTAACAAAGTAGAGCACAATTGCTGAAAAGTGCCACAAGGTGGAGCCCCGTTCCTTGCTGTGCTCAACTAGTTATGGCACAATACAGAACAGATGATTTTTTTGTATAAATATGAAAAACTGAACTTACCAAGAAGACTGTTGGAGGACTGATAAATGAAGGCTGAGTTCAGACAGCTGAAAACTTTAAAAACTTGTTTGGGTTGATCTTGTTATACCACATAATAATACCAACTACAGATAGACAAACAAAGAGGTTTGTAGTTTGGTGTATATTTCAGATTAAGGACAAAGGCTGGAACAATTTTTGTACATGTAAACAGAGTCAGTGACACAAATTGATTAAACACTTTGTTTAACAGCAGAGTAAACATTAACGTGCTCCAGTCGACCTCAGGGTCTGCAATGTTCACGTTTAAGATCACCAAAAATAAGAATTTAACATCTTTTTAAGTCAAAATCATGAAAAAAATGGCCTTTTATTATCCTATTAGTGTAAGCGCTTCCCACCAATGTGAAACTAACAGATTAGTGATGTAGTAATGTAACGTGTCACTGTACAAGAAAACAGTCATTCATTATATTTACTACCAACAGCACCTGAAGCAACGGACCCTGGACTTACTCCACTAACAGGACAGCGTATTCAGCTCCGCTGCTCATCAGTAAAGCTTGCGGTGATGCAGCTGTGAACTGAGCAGCAAATATTTGAATTTTCTTTGTAAAACTTTAGAAAAATCTGACGTTTTTTGACCAACAGCTGGAAACTGAGTGAAATTTAGTTTCAATACAAAATGAGAGACCAGAAATTTACTTTATCAATACTGAATTTGAATGAATCAAGTTTTTACCTGCAATGTTAAAAATTTACTATGTTCCATGTTTTATATTTACCTTTTTAAACATTAAAAAAATGTATACTCCATTATTTATTTATACATTACTGACATTTTTGCTAACTTAGTCGAGACTTAAGAGTGAAACATTTACTTTTATATTTCATGTCATTCACAAAATATTAAAAATAAATGTCATGTAAAATATTTATTATGCTCATTGTTATTAATTAGTATTTATTTATTATTATTTCTATAAATCTTGAGCATGATTACCTAATTACTGTTTTTTAATAATAATTAATACTTTTATGAAATAATACTTATGTGTTTTCAACTTGATTGATTTTTGACCTTGTGTATTCAGGTGAGCAGTCGATTGTGTTGTCATTTACATTTTTCATACATTTGAAGATTTTTTCCATTTATAGTAAAATAAAAATGTTTGAATGTAAGAAAAACGTAAATGAGAGCATGTCAATAAAAACACATCAGTAAAATATGTTTTAAGTATTAAAAAAATACAAATAAAATATTAATAAACATTCAAAATAAAGTTTCTTTGATTCGTGAATGAATGATCAAACTCGCTTCATCAGCTGAAGTTGCAGAACTGCTTTCTGTTGTTTCCAGCTGTTAGTTTTGCCTGTAAATCAGATCCACGCAGATCACCTGCTCCCACCTCAAACTGCATCACCACAAGTCGACTCAGACTCGGGAATCTGCGATCGATTCACTCACTGCAGGAATGAACGCATGAAACTCGTACAACGCGCACAGTTCTGATTTAAGCACATCCTCAGGGTTCCTCGACCACCTGCACCACCACCACCTCGCTGTCGGCAGTCTGGTGTGTGAGCAGGTGTCTGTTCAGGTGAGTTTTTCGGGTGTAGCTCTTGGTGCAGAAGGTGCAGGCGTAGGGACGGATGTTGCTGTGGGACAACATGTGTTTCTTCAGGTCAAACTTCCTCCGTAAACATTTCCCGCACTCCGGACACGAGAACGGCTTCTCTCCTGGAAAACAGACCGAGAGGCGCTCGGGTTCAGAACCGGTACAAAAGCATCTGGAGTTACGACAGCATATCTTTGTGTACCGTGATCATGTGACCAGCTTCCTGTCTTACCTGTGTGTATCCTCCGGTGTTCAGTCAGGTGACAGGAAATGGAGAAGGCCTTCCCACAGTCCTGGCAGACATAGGGCCGCTCGCCCGTGTGCGTCCTCATGTGTTTCTGCAGGTCACCGCCGGACGGCCAGCCTTTACCGCACACCGTGCACACGTACGGCCGCTCCCCGGTGTGCCGCCGCACGTGCACGTTGAGGCCAGCGAGTGCGGTGAAGTCTTTGGAGCAGTAGGGGCAGCGGTAGGGCCGCTCACCAGTGTGTGTCCTCAGGTGGCCCTCCAGGCCATCGCGGGTCTTGAAGCGCTTGCCGCACTGCGAGCACAGGAAGCGGCTCTCAGCGGTGTGGGTCGCCCGGTGGGACTGCAGGCCGGTGAGCGAGCCGTACGTCTTGCTGCACAGGTCGCACTGGTACGTGCGGAAGGTGTGTGTGCGCTGGTGGATACGAAGCTGGGTCACCCCTGGAGACACAAACATTTAAACACATGTTTAACCTCCTCTGGGAAAAGGAGACTCACATCATGGATGTGAGTCAGTATGGATCAGGATCTCCAAGGAATGTTTTCATCACCTCTGTTCAATCTGCGCAACACAGAAATAAGAAACAAGGACTGGACGCAGGACTGATAAGGTGTATCTAATAAAATGACAGTGAGTATAAATGCCATTTTGTTCATTAAGCTTGTGTTGTTTCCTTTTTGCGTAAAAATCAGATGTGCATCGAGAGCTGCCACCACACTGGATGTAATGAAACCCTTTCCTAAATCCTGCAGCTGCTTTTACAATGTGAATTATGATCTGAAAATGTTTTACTTTCCCAAGATGAGCTCTACAAATTCTCTATAGGCTCTGTTCACGTGTTTGTTTTACAGCAGCTGGCAGCAAAGTGCTAGTGACCAAAACACTGACGACTCGCTGTGTAATACCTCTTTGAGATGGTTTTCATGTTTTTTCCCTAGCACACGGTGGTTACCAGGGGGAGGGAAGAAAACAGCGGGCAGGTTAACAGTACATGGTTAACAATCATGTGACTGCAAAACCTGAGCAGGTCTGAGGAAAAGTAAAAAAATAAAAAGTATAGCGCTCGATTATTTCGCCAAGTATTTTTGTCGCTTCAGGGTTAATAGGATGAAAAATAATTATTCTTTCTTGGAAAATAAATTTTCAGATGATGACGGTTGTTGATGAGCAGGCTTTTCGTTTTTTAACATTGTGTTGTAGCTCTGAAATGGAAAATAATTATAAAGGAAAATAATGAAAGCATCAGACTCTTGACTGTTTTAGAGCAGCAGCTCAACAGCAATGTTTTGTTCCACCGTCATCCTTTTTCCCAGAAACATCTTTAACAGAGGGCTGACTCAGATGAACTTGATGTGAACCTGCTGTTTGCTGCTCACCGAGTGAGTCAAACACACACAGCCGCCTCGCTGAGCTTTTAAAACCAGATCTGCTGCTAAGCTGCAGAGGTCAATGAGCCTGTGGAAAGTGCTCTGAGTTAGTGGGTAGGGCTGGGCCATATTATACCGTTCACGGTAATACCGGTATAATGTTAGGCAACGATAGGAAAATGAAATATCGCGATAGAATATGAGTAAAACGCGCATGCGCAGTGCCTTTGTTTTCATACGCACATGGCCGATTGTTGAGTGAAACAGATGAACCAGAATTGGTTTGTAAAAATGGTGCAACTTCCGTGATGTGGAACTGGTTTGGTGTTTGTCCGTCAGATACACAACAAAGCACATTTTTTTGCAGAACATGCAAGCGGCCGTTGTTATTGTCGTATTTGTCGGACTAAGATGCTCTTAAATCTGGGAGTAATCTGGGTCCTAAACTCCGTATACTTCAGGTCAAACAACACTGCAGCATCACTTAGAGTTAAAAACTGTCTAAATTCTTTCATCTTTAATAAAACGATCAGCATTGCTGCTTTACCAGGTGTAACTATGAAGTTTAACTTCCAGGCATCCATGAAAACAAAAGTTATTACATTTAACGGAGTTAGAAGTTAGCAGGAAGCTAGCGGAAGTTAGCTCGCTAGTTTCGCTAGTTACCTAAGCATGATATTGCATGTTCTGACTGAGAGATTTCTGAAAAAATTCAAACGTACAGCTCTGCTGTCACTTCCAACATAAATGAAGACAGGAAACTAAACAGCAGTGACGTTTGTAGGGTTACTGAAGTTGGGCTAGCTGGTATATAATGATGTGCTACGTGATCGCTAGTGACACAGCTATGTTAGCATAACATAAACAGTGAAGCTGGAGGACGAACACTAACACTTTTCCACTTATAAAAGTTAACGTGAAGGTTCTTCATGGTTAGAAACAAATGCAATCGCATGGCAGGATGCTGTAAACGGACCAAACTTCAGTCAGGAGAACAACTGAGATAATCCATCCACAATACGAGGTTAGTCATTAATATACTGCAACAACATGGGAATAGAGCAGCTGCCAGAGAATTCAACATTAATGAATCAATGGTACAGAAGTGGAGGAAGCAAGAAGAATGAGTTTAATAAAGTTTGATTTATCTGACTGCTTTGTTTCGCTTAATGTGCCTTATAATCCCGTGCACCTTATGGTCCGAAAAATACGTACTGCACACTACAGTTTAATGTTGCAAAGCACCTCTTTTTAACTTCAGTGGATATTATACATGGTTATGCTCAGGATATGTCAGCCCATTTCTACTGGAAATGCCTTTTAGTTAAACTTTCAGCAAGGAATTTGCATTTGCACTGTTACATTTTTATAAAGCTTTAATGTACATAAAAACCAGCTTCTTGTTTAAGTGAAAATAAATGGAAGGTTGTCTTTTTGCGCTAGTAATGTTGTGGAGTTGTATTTTGTCTCGCATCAATTATATCGTCGGTTATATCGTTATCGCAAATTTTCAAATATATATCGTGATAAATATTTTTGGCCATATCGCCCTGCTCTATTAGTGGGGTTCACCGCTTTCAGTGGTCTACCTGAGAAGGTCTGGTCACAGAAGCGGCAGTTGTAGCGGAGCTTCGCCCCCTCCACCGAGTGCGTCTGCAGGTGTCGCAGCAGCCGCGTCTGTGAGCTGAACGTCTGGTCACACATCGTGCAGGTGAGGTCGGGCAGCCGGTGCTGCAGCCGATGGGCGTCCCTGTCCTTGGCCGACTCGAACACCTTGTTACACCGGCTGCAGGTGAAACCTCCCTTGTCCAGGTGTGTCTGCTTGTGATTGGTCAGGCTGGATAGATGGTGGAACTCCTTGTCGCACTGGACGCAGTGGTAGATGGGGCGGGCCCGGTGTGTGCGCTGGTGCGACAGCAGCTCGGCTTTGGTCTTGAACATGGCGTTGCACTGGAAGCAGGACAGAGACCTGACGGGTCGGGGAGGGGGCCTATTCTGAGGGAGGCAGGGCTCTTTGTCAGCGCCGCCAGGTTGAGTCTGTTCGAGCACGGACGTCGTTAAGGCCGAACCGCAGGACCTGTTAGTGCGTAGGTGTCGGATCACCTGCAGACAGTCAGACAAACATTTAAGGGAGTGATGCATATATGATGTATATATACATTTTTTTTAAAATTTAAAATAAATAAATGTGTTTTCATTTTTATGTGTGGTCTTATTGATTTATTTTAAGATACTTTTTTTGTTCAAACAGACAAAAAAGTGACCATATAGTTACTGTCATGCCACACTGAGACACTGACACAGTACCTGTGAGCGGTAGATGAAACATTTGCCACACTGAGGACACTTGTGAGCCACACGCTGGGAATTGTGGGAAATGCTGTGCAGAGCATTAGCTGTGACCTCTGAGCAGGAGAGATCTGATTGAAGAAAGACAGGAAGCTTTAATGACTAGTTCAGTTTCTATAGCTTTGTCACAATTCTTAGGCCGCATCCTTTGAAGGACCCGGCCTTCGTGGTCTACGTGGGCCGGGTCCTGTGAAATAGGACGGTCTAGCCTTCAGATTTGCGTCACCAGCTTTCTCAGTGGAGTTCAATAAACTCCTTGCTATCTAAATTATAACAGGACATTAGAGTACATTCTCGACCATCTCACGCTTCTGTTTAATCAGTTTTCTGTTTGACATTTATTCAGCTGTGTGAAAACTATAACTAATGTCAGCCAAACCGATTTACTCAGGAACAAATAAAATACTGAAAAAAGCCAAACAATAACTTTTTAAAGTTATTTAATAACTTATATATCATGTTTAACCTGAGTAGCGAAAGACCGTGCAGGGTCTAGAAACAATGTGCCGGAGTCCACTGTTCTCACCGGCTCTAGTGAGCCTTGACCTCCCGGTCAGCTATCGAGTTGGTGGATAAGAGACGTCTCAGAAAACGTCGGAGCATATTTGCAAATATGTGATGTCTCGATAAACCAAGCAAATATTTGAAGTTTACACAGCTACATTCTCACCTGAAAATACCTTAAAAGTTTATTTTCTAACCCAGAAAGAGTCATATTAAAACTAAGTAGCTGCCGCCATTGTTGGAAATGGGAATTGGCTGGGCCGCGCTATGAATTCTGGGATAGGTTGGGCTACGAATGATACACCCGACCCAACTTTCAAGTCTGGCTGTGATGTAAACGGCCTACAAATGTGGCTGCCAAAGGATGTGGCCTAGGAATTGGGACACAGCTTATATCTACGTGCGTGTGTGTGTGTTACCTGTGTCTTCTGATTGGTTGACAATGTCTCCACATGAGTCCCTCAACCTGACAAGCAAAAGCTGGTTATATTTTCAAGCTCTGAGGACTCTGAGGGATCCAGGATTATTTAAAAAACAAACAAACAAAAAAAGGTCTCACCTGTCCACCTCCACAACCACAGGTGTGACTACACATTCATTGCCGACTGCTGCCGAGCTCTCATTGGACGCCTCCAGCTCTGAACCAATCACAGTCTCCTCGATCTCTTCCTGCTCGTCCTCTGTTATCACCACCACCTCCACCTTCACCAGCTCCACATCCAGCTGCAAGGGGCTACTAACCTCAGGTAGCACATCTGATTGGATCTCCGTTTCAGGTGGAGGAGGGTTGGGATTGATCAGTTTAGTGAAAAGGGGGTGGGACCACACAGACAGGAGGGTCTCCTCTGTATCACAACCCACTAAGAAATAACCCCCCGCCAAAACATTAAAGATCAGCAAAACTGAGTCCGATTCTCATTTAATTTGATTAGTTCTTGATTACTTATTTACCTGTCACCAGTGACTGTCCCTGTAAACAGGTCTGATTGGTCAGCAGCTCCCTCAGATCATCCTTGTCCGCCTTCTGCAGACAGTCCTCCAGCCCAGAGGGGGCAGCATCGAACCAGGAGGCAGCCTGAGATGGATGAATGGCCACATAAATGAAAATGAAATACAGCAGAATTACTAGATTGACTGTTCAAGGTTTTACTGATCACCTGTTTGAAGTCGGGAACAGGAAAGAGCTGCTCGATCCTGGACAGGAAGTCAGATATGAGGGACTGGAGGGCGGAGTCAAACCTCTGGTCAAACACCTCCTGGAAGACAAGCACAGAGGTGAACGATGGACGGATTGAATGATGAAGCTTTGTGTGAAGCTGATAATTCAAGGTGGCAGCTCTGACCTGTAGGAGGCGTTGAGAATTGTCTGGACTCTTTATCAATTTGTCGGTGAGCATCAACAAAGCAGACCAGCATTCGCTTACGTCTTCATCCAGCTGCTGAGAGAACAGACGAGACACAAAAAGAAACTTTTATTTTCAGCAACAACTGAGGACATCAGCCAATAGTTACTATTATTTTTCTAGTTATAATTTTATGGGTGGTCGTATCATTAATGATGCTAGTTTTTATTAGTCTCCAAGAATTTTTCTGCTTAATAATTTTTCTAATAATAATTTTTCTGCTTATTTCTTGTCATTTTCTAAGACTCGTTTCCATTGTTGATTCTAGCTGTTAATTCTTGGCCAAATGAGCACAGGAAGAAACCATTAAATATTTTTTCCTAAAATAATGTCTCGGTATATGGTATGCATTACCATACGTTTTCTTATGGTAATGCTAATACAGTCATGTGAGAAAATTAGGACACCCTATGAAAGCCTGTATATTTTAAAATATATTTGGACATATGGAGATTTAATATGAATTTTGATGATACTGAGGGATCCAAATAATATAACTAAACAATTAAAAATAAGAAAAGCCTTTTTAAAACTTTATGTGAAATGTAATTTAAAAAACAATTTCTGGTGTGGAATAAATTAGGACACCCCACCCGTTATCCCACTTAAAATGGTTAAAATCACACACAGGTGTATCACGTCAGGTGCACATGATCAGTAAATCTTTAACCATCATTTTAAAGGAGCCTTGCCTATTTAAACCTCAGATTTAGTTTGGTGGTCTCCTGACTGTTGAAGTGTTGAAGTGAGCACCATGGTGAGATCTAAGAGCCGTCTGATGCCCTCAGAAAGAAAATTGTGTCCGCTTATGAGTCTGGTAAGGGATTCAAAAAGATCTCAAAAGAATTTGACATCAGCCATTCCACCATCTGGAAAATTGTTTACAAGTGGAGGACATTCAAAACAACTGCCACCATGCCCAGGTCTGGCCGTCCAAGCATATTCACCCGCGGAGCAGACGCCCAAAGAAGTCATCAAAAATCCCAAAAATGTCATCATAGGAACTACAGCAGGCTCTGGCTACTGTCAACGTGAAAGTGGATGACTCTACTATCAGAAAGAGACTACACAAGTTTGACTTTCATGGGAAGTGTGCAAGGAGGAAACCTTTGCTCACTAAGAGAAACATTAAGGGCAGACTGAAGTTTGCCAGAGTGAATGTAGACAAAGACCATGACTTCTGGAATAATATTCTTTGGACAGATGGGTCTAAAACTGAATCATTTAGACACCAGAACAGTAGACATGTTTGGCATAAACCAAACACAGTCTTCCAAGAAAAGAACGTCATACCAACTGTGAAGCATGGAGGTGGCAGTATTGTAGTTTGGGGATGCTTTGCTGCAGCAGCACCTGGCCAGCTCACCATCATAGAATCCATCATGAATTGTGTGTATCAGAGGGTGCTTGAAGAACATGTGAAACCATCTGTAAAAAAACATTAAAGCTGAAGCGGAACTGGACACTGCAACATGACGTTGCATGTCACGTGGGGTGACTTAAAACAGACTGTACATGCCAGAAAACCCCCAAACATCTCACAGCTGAAAGAATTCTGCATTGAGGAGTGAACCAAACTTGCTTTTGATCGATGTCAGAGACTGGTAAAAGGCGTCTCACTGAAGTTATATCAGCCAAACGGGGCAACACTAGTTATTAGGGGGTAGGGTGTCCTAACTTTGTCCTCCATTAAAATACACATTTTTGTTCACATTTGTTTTTTAAATGTGTAATTTTTTGTTGTTGTTGTTTAATTGCAACTAAGTCACTTTCTTTTCCAGTAATACATGAAAACATGATTGGACATTGTTATATGAACATTACTTAATAAAGAGCAGATTATTTAATGGGGTGTCCTAATTTTCTCACATGACTGCATGAAAGGCAGCAGAAGTTCAACTGATAATGGAGAACAACGACATGGTTGATGTCATGAAGACCAATTGTACAATCAAAGTTTAGATATGGACGACTGAAAGCACGAAAACGTCATAGCAATTCATTTAAAGGAGGAAATATTGAAATGTGCTGCATTAATGATTCACTGCTTTTTAACATATTAAAAAAAATTATTAGCTTAAACTGTTTGTAATTTAATATTACAATTAATGTTTAAAAAAATGTAAAATAAATACTGATATGAGGCATTTTCAGTTATTTAAAATATATATTTAAATACATTTTAGTGCACTGATAAAGGTGCAGGATGTTCCATCTTAAATATTTGTTATAAAATATTATATTGTTAATTAGATTTGATTTGATTTTTTTTAAAAGCCAAAATAAAACACACAGGGCTGGTGTTGGTTTCCAACATTTATCAGATTGATTACACCATTAATCAATAAAGAGCTGGGGTGCAGTGAAGTGACACAGATCCTGTAAGCCTGTCCAGTAATCTCCCTGCTCTCTCTCCTGGGCTTCAGTAGCTGGGTTAACAGGCTTCAGGCCAGAGCAGCACAGAGAGCAAAGAGATGCTTTTGGTATTAAATGAGAGAATTTCAAGTCATTATTTTTTTTGAGAAAGGTCCCGATTTAGTGCTGCTCAAACATTTAACAAGCTGAAGAGCTGTAGACACACACTCACTATTAACATGGTTTTCTTTTGATTTTGTCATGAAATAAAGGATTTAATCAATTGCTTCCAGTTAAGTGACTTTTCATGTTGAATCCTTTACTGAAATCACAGGAAACTGTTTGAATAAAAATAATTTTTAGACACAGTCATAGTCTGAATTACTTGTGGTCTCACCGTTGCCTCAGAGTGGATCCTGTCTAGGTGGGAATGGATGGCAGCTGATTTTGGTTCTGACAACGTGACCTAAAGAAAAAAAACAACAACAAACAACAACATAATCTGACATGTCCCTTCAATGTTAAAAAGGAAAAGTAACACACTCTATTTTGTTTAAAGTTTAGATTTTAACATTTGTTGATATACCTAACTATAAAATAACTCAAATGAAATTCAAATGAACCAAGAACAGAACCCTGAGGAACACCACGGAGAACCCCCCCCCCCTATTTATTACATTTACATTGCTTATCTAACACTTGTGCATGAACTTTCCTGAGTTCCTGTAACTGTTTCGTCCTCTAAACACTGTGGAAACTAGGAATTATCAATGTTAATATAAAACCATTCTGGGGACTTTGGGGGTTTTCTACTACAGAACAGGCACTCTGCAGCACAAGAGGAACCTTTAAGTAAAGTCTAGCCAGTATGCAACCATCTTGATAAAGACTTCCGACACTTACTATATTTCATCACTTGTTCAGAAGCTTTATTTATTTTTAATATCGAAGGTCACTTGGAGATGAAAATTGCATCAGTATCTTTGTTGCTATTATACTAATACCCAGGCACACAGATTATAGGCTCCTCTCTCAGATGTTGTACAGCATGCATGACATATACATCATTTACACCAGGTGTGGTAAAGATTTAATTAACACTTAAAGTTGTTATTCCTTATCCAGCCAACATAATGTGTTAAAAACAGGTGGGAAAAGGGAACTATTGGATAGTGCATGAAACCTTCAAATTCAGGTGTTACATTCTCTCCTTGCAAAACACCAACCTTTGCCCTCAGAGCCAGCAGCAGCAGACACCTCTGTCTGTCCGTCAGCAGTTGCGGGACGGCCTCAGTCACCAGGGAAACAAAGTCCTCCAGCATCCCATAATGCCTCACCATTTCGTGCCGTGCGACCTGCCACATCGCCGCTGTTAGCAGGCGGAGAGGCGGGACGAGGAGACGCAGGGAGGAGAGGGAGAGGAGGGAAGCTGCCGGAGAGGACAGGTTGACATGTCAGAGCAGGAAGCATCACTTATCTGGGTCAGTGTCAGGAGCTGCTGCACCCACACCAACCAGGACTCTAATGTTATTCTTACTTACAGTGACTTAATGTGTGTGTGAATGGGTGGATGACTGGATATGTAAAGCGCTTTGGGGTCCTTAGGGACTAGTAAAGCGCTATATAAATACAGGTCATTTACCATTTACTTAATGCAACTGTAACAATATGTAGGAAACTCAGAATGTAACATACTTTAGTTTGTCAGGGGAGGTAAATTAGAGATGTGCCCATATAAAATAAAATAAAAAAAGGCTCATTAAGGTGTGCCAATTTGGCCACACCCTAATCATATTGATAATTATTACAATTTATAAACAGACAAACTGTTATCAGTAAACAAATGAGGTGGAAATATTTCAGGATGTTGAAGATCTTCTGATTAAACCAGAGAATTCAGAAGTTTGAAAAATGTAACTTGGGAGTTTGCCTGACAAAAGAAGCTACCAAACTCTGTTTAAAAAAAAAGTCTCAGCATTTTAAAAGTCAATGCTTATGATCGACTGAATGCATTTAATAAAACCGCACTAAATACATCTAAATAATTACAATATATAGTTTTAAATCGGCACAGTTTGATATAATATAGCTTTATTTAGACCTTGGAGTGTCATGTTTACCTTTAGTCACATTAGTGATCGTTAAATGATTGGTGTGTTGGTGAATTACAGCTTATTCTACTATTGTGAATGCACTGTTGGCAATACAGGGATTAGTGACTTACATGACAGCCAAACTGCTGCTAATTAACAGTTTAAATACCGTTAAAATACAAGCAGCCATCTGCTATCAGTGATATATACGACTTTTATCATAAGCAATCCACGCTTGATGCGTTACAAATACGCCGAATTAAAATGTAGCTACAATCGACTTATTATCAGCTGGTAGAGGCTAATCAATAAAGATTAACGTTTCAAAAACTAAGAACATATTTAAAAAGCTAATTTTTTGCATAGAGTTTGGTTAGTATGGGTGCATGCGCACAAGTTGGTGCTAGCTGGCTATAGCTCGGTAATTATCAAAAGAGACAAAAATCTGATTTATTTTTAAAGAGCACCAAAATAACCGATAAGAGAACAGAGTAGTAAGCACATACCCATTCCGCGTGCAAACCCACTCACTGTAAGCCCAATTTTTTCCAAAATGTTAGCTACAGAGGCTAACGGTTAACTGTTTACACTACAGCTACCGACGGCTCCGCCCCCTTTATACCGGAACCTTTTTTGAAAAGCCAAAGAAACACATCCGGTGCACGCGTGCGTAGAAGTGGGGTTTATTTTCGTCGGTGATCCAGGTGAGTGGAACAGGTGTGGCTCAAAGGTCATTATTTGTGCTTAAGAATAGAGTTTATCCTCGTTTTACCTCCTCAGCAGGTTCACTCCTGAACAAGTTGAGAAACTTTATTTATTTAATATGATTGTATTTAATTCTATAAAGAGTTAGAGAGCAAAAATCATGATTAGGACAAAATTGTATCAATTAACTAAAATCCAAAATCTGATATTGATAATTACTTTAAAGAAAAAATGTTAACAATTAAAAAAAATCATTAGTTGAAATTGTTTGTAATTTAAATAAATATTACAATTAATGTTTAAATACTGATATGAATACTGATATGAGGCATTTTCAGTTATTTAAAATATATATTTAAATACATTTTAGTACATTGATAAAGGTGCAGGATGTTCCATCTTAAATATTTGTTATAAAATATTATATTGTTAATTAGAATTTTTTTTAAGCCAAAATAAAACACACAGGGCTGGTGTTGGTTTCCAACATTTATCAGATTGATTACACCATTAATCAATAAAGAGCTGGGGTGCAGTGAAGTGACACAGATCCTGTAAGCCTGTCCAGTAATCTCCCTGCTCTCTCTCCTGGATTTCAGTAGCTGGATTAACAGGCTTGAGGCCAGAGCAGCACAGAGAGCAAAGAGACGCTCGAAATACAGAAAACACAAACAATACCAGCAGTGAATGTGGAAGAGCTGGAGGCCGGACTTTGTGTGGACTTCGGATGGATCTGCGGGGGGTGGAGAAAGGTCGACAGTCAGGCCTGTTCCTTGGAGGCTCCTCGGCTCCTGCTGGCCTCCTCTATGGCCGTCTGGTTGCCAAATGCTGGAAATGAGCCGCTGTGTTTCTTGTTTCTTCATTGAAATAATTTATTGTAGCTTTTAACAAAGTGTGCTTGTAGCTTTTTCACGATTTACACCACAGTTTTATCAGGAAACAGTCTGTTTGTTGCTGCTGTAGTGTTCTGCACCACAAGGGTAAACATACATATCCTCGTAATGGATCCTGACAGAGAAGAAGCTGAAGTATTTTCGGACCCCGAGGACCCATTTGCTCTAACAGCAGAGGATAAGGAACAGGAGGAGGATGAGGAGGAAGAGGATGATGATGAGGAAGATGCCAGGATTTTCAACGCTTGGATGCAGCGGTACCGGGGAGGGGAACAGCAGAGTAAAGTAGGAGAGGAAGAAGATGAAGATGACGAGTCAGAGGGAGGAAGACTTAAAAGCAGAAGCAGCCCAGAGCCTCCGGCAGCGGTAAAGTCGGGCCGCCGAGCATCACTGCCATGTCCGGTAAGAACACCAGTAACTGTACAACTCCAGACCAACTGTAAAGTGCAGTAGTGTGTGGTCAAAGGGAGGGGTAGTCATTAATGCTTGCCTTCTTTGATATGCTGAGCCATAATCAAGATTCAAATGTTGTTGTGGACAAGTCGTCAATCACAGGAACTTAAGCACAAGAAGTTCTTCAAATACTTAAAAATTGGAAACATTCCTTAGTGATACAGTCCTAAGCTCAAGAGCAGACAGTAATAGGTTGTTTGTTGAGATTTTGTTCATTTTGTCAAGTGCTGTCTTCAAGGTCAAGAAAAAGTTCATTTCCTTTATCATTCAGGAAGAGTCATTTAGTCCAGACGGTCATGGCCATCTGGCTGTGTGGATACTCGGTCTAATTGGGATACAGTGGTCAGTCGCTCCTTTTAACTTGTGCATGACCTGCTTCCCGTCTTGCCATGATGGGGAAGGTAATGAGATTTGAATTCATGCATTGCAATATCTTGTCCACAGGCATTTGGGAATTTGGGAAATTCTTGGAGCCAAAGAGTTTTTTTTGATGCAGTCTTTGGTCTTGCTTTCAAAGATAAGATATAGTGCTCAGGCTACCAGAAGAAGTTCAGTCTGAAAACTGGTGTGGGCATCTGATGCTCCTGGTGGCAGTCCCAGAGCACACTGGGTAAGAACAACTTGGGATGATATCTGGCAAACATTACTTAAGCCTTAGCTTCCCAGCTGAGGTCTATTTTTTGATGTATTCAGACTGTATCCAGAATCCATAGAGCTACTATCAGAGTACCTGGCAGGAACCTAATAATTAATCTAATTTGCCTCCAACTTGAACAAATCCTTAGCCTGCTACCAGAAAAACCCAACAGACAAGCATGGAGACCTTTCATGTCCATCCCACAAGGTAAACACAGCCATTTACTTTTCTGCACCACTATATAATTTACCCTGAAAAATACAACAATCACATATCACAAGAAAAATAACTGGAAGAGAGCATCATAGGACTCTGGAATTGAAAATGTGCCGGGCTTGCTCTTAGATTCCAGTGGATGGCAACCGATGATGCATTAAGAATGTCTGCCCTTTAACCAGTGTGGTAATTTAACTGTGGTTACATTGTCTGTGCTTTTTTTGGGTTAATGTCACAAACAACTTCTAGAAATTTGTAATCCAGTGCAAGATAACCCTACTCATGTTGTTGGAATATCGTGAAACGTGTGTCTTGATGTATCATCATGTATCTCAATAATTTTTAGAGAGATAAATTTTGCCAGTAATCAAAGTGACTTCATCCTTCTCTTGGAGGGACCGTGAGTTCACAATAATGTGTTGTAATGGGTTCCGACTATGGATTGGGTGTGAGCTGCTGCCCAAAGTGAAGGAGTTTATATCAGGGTTTGTTTACAAGTCAGGGAAGAGAGGAGCACGTGATTGACAGTCAGATTGGTGCAGTGTCTGCACTGAGGTGGCACTGTATTTGTCTGTTGCAGTTAAGAAAGAGTTAAAAGAATCAGATCTCACATAGAAGCAGAAGATACGAGTTCCCTTTGATGGCTGTGGTCTCCCTTTGAGACAGGGGATCAGAGCAGAGCTGCTACTCCTGCACACTGAAAGAAGCCAGTTGAGGTAGTTTGGACATCGAGTTATGATGCATCCTGGACGCCTCATAGGTGAGGGGATTCAGGTATTTGCAACCAGAAGAAAGAAGTTGGAGATGGTCTGTCCTCGAGTTGTCTTGGATTCACCTTGCTCCCCCCTCAGAGGTCCTGGAGGAGGTGGCTAGCGAGTAGGAGACTGATGGATATCTTGTTTCAAGACTTTATCATCTAGCTCTTTCCTTTTTTCATAACATTGTAGTGAAGGATGATCAGGAGAAAATGGTGCCCGTTTTAATGCAGTTACCATTACAAACCAGTTGTATCAGTTTATATCAGTCATACTTTCAGTCTTCAGGGTGTTCACAGCTCATGAACACTCTGTCATCCATAAACCAATGTCTTGTTTACTGTTTTCTAAGCTTCAGCCTTGCAGTTTGGTTATAGGGGAAGTAAAGACTCCCAGAGGTGCTAATGGAGCTTTTAGGTACATGTTCTTGTTTGTTTTTTGTTAATGGGATAACTGGATCAGTGAGTCTTTTGTTTGTTCAAGACTTTTTTTAACGGCAGAAAAAAATTAGAAACAAAGAAATAAAACTGTGTGAAAGAAGGAAGGCAAATATTTACAGAGAGTAATGAGTTAAATGTTTATTATAAGCAGTCCACTGACATTTCAGTTTTTTAAATCATCCTTCAGTTTTGTATAGTGAGTATTGACTTTAATGTGTACTTTTTAACTTTATTAGTCATATTTTTCTCCTTAATTTGCTTTATGATCTTATATACTATATTTGCAGTTCGTATTCAGCATTTTGTGCCTGTAAATTACTTTGAATTGCATTTAGCGTTTATGCTCCCTGCATCAAGTTTGATTGATTAATTGATCTTTTGTCTTCAGTCCACTCTGTCGGCCATGCAGCTGTCTCGTCTCCACTCGTCCACTCAGGCTCCGGTGACGGCGAGGGTTTTGTTGCGTCGCTCTTCCTCCCGCCGCCTTCTTCCATCACCTATGGAGGCCGCTGTGCCCACCTCAGAGCGCAGGCAATCTCTCATAACCACAATCCCCGAGGTTGTGCCACCTGAGAGGCGGGGACAGTTCAGAAGACGTAACGTCATGTCGCTGGTGTGTAGACGCACTTCCCGATTTTTATAAGACAAAATTAAATTGTGTTTTTAGGCTCTTTGTGACTTTAATTGTTTGTGTGTTCCAGAGCGATGCTTATAGTGTGTGTCTGATCTGTCATAACGACTTAAATAACGGCGCTGGCGGCACCAGAGAGCTACAGTGCACACACACCTTCCACAAAGAGGTAGCACATACCAGCAACAACATCAACACATAAACCTTTTCTTGCGTTAAAAGTTGGGCAACTATAGACGGGTCACAAGTAAACTCAGCACAGACAGATGGACCCTGGAGGGTTATAGAGGTCCAATGAAGGCCCTGTCTAAGGTGGATGACACTGAAGAGGTCAAGTAGATGACTGCAGACACTCATACAATGACAGAGTCACTAAAATAGGTTTAAAACAAGTTTGATTTCCCCCTTTTTAAGATTTTGTAAGAAATGAAAGACATGTTAGTCCAGTCTTCCTCTGAGACATTTTAGGCCATTCATTAGTGAGAAAAAGATGCAACCACTACAAAGACATCTTTTTGACTCAATGGTCTTGTTCCTCTACATGCTGATGCTCCAGGACTCCATGATGGTAACGTACTCTCTCATGCCTTCTCTCTCCTCAGTGTATCGAGGAGTGGTTGTGGAGGAAACAGTGCTGTCCAACATGTCACGTTCAGGTGTCCATGCCACAGCCATCTTACTGGAGCTCCAGCAGGGTCATAATCCCCTAACATCACCAAGAAAAATGTCAGTTAAACTGGACTTTATTGGATAACCGCTTTATTAGAGCCCAGTGAATTTATCATTGTCTTTCAGAATATTATCAGAAGAGGAGCCTGACTTTTGACGCAAAACGTTATTTAATAGATTAAAAGACAAAAAGATTAGCACTCAGTATTTATATAAGGAAACATCCTCTGTCTTTTATTTGTCTCCATTTTGAGCCACACTGGCTTCAACAACCAGGTTATCCTGAGAATAAGGGAGTGTATTCCCTGTTTTAACACCCATATCGTCTCAGTGTGATACAAATAAGTCATATAGTAAAGGACCAGCGCTGAAGCTGGAGAACAACCAAAATAACCTCATGTATGTTTTTTTCTTTTTGTCTTCTTTTTATGGCAACTTTAACAGTAATCAGTAATGACTTTAAAATAAAATGTAATTGTGTCCGAGGAGAAAAATATGGTGCAGACATAACAAATTCTCAGTCTTAGAAAAAGTTTGGGTTTTTTTTATTTCTAAAATTAATTATAGTTTCTTCTGCTAGTCTGTTATGCTCTGTTTTTATTTGTTTTTTTCTTGTTCTATATTTTATCATTTCATTTGTCTTTTGGTGTGAATATTCCTATATTTTATTTGCGGATAATCACTCAGTTATCTCTGTAATCAATTTTGAACGAGCTCTACCAATAAATGAACTGAAGGAAACAGCGCCTCCTTTGTGTGCATTGTGGCCAGGGGCGGTACTGCAGGCGGAAGTGCTGCACCTGTTGATGTGCTCTTCTCTTCGGTGTAACTTCACCGCCCCAAAACACCTGAAACTTCCAGCGCTTGGGAAGCTTCTGGAAATTTTAGAAGCGTTTTATCGCCTTTATTGAAGAACAAAAGGAGTTCATGGATAAATTGAAGAAGGTTTTGAGCGGGCAGGATGATGGGAACGCAGATGGGAGCGGCATACTGGAGGTGATGTTGTTTTTAGCCGGTTAGCTGGTTTCGCTAAATTAACCTGTTAAAACGGACGTAGTGCCAGAATCTGCAGATATAACTCAGCCAGGTGTGAACTCACAGACTTCAAAATGGTACTTTTAGATCCAGTGTGACTTGGACCTCCAGGGGAAAACATTATGTGTGATGTTCATCCAGAGTAAACCTTCGTAAAAGCGCTTTTAGAAAGTAACACGCTGCAGAACATGGCTGAGAAGTGAACCGATTTTAATTTTCCTTCAATGTCCCGGTTATTCTCAGATAGATATCATTACATGGATAATATATATAACGAAGAGGAACCTATAGTGTTTAATTCGGCATACTTGGTGTTATAAGATAAAAGCAAATGTTCATGTAAAGTATAGTTAATTCAGGCGAAACTACTGCTTCTTTCTGTTTAACCTCTGCACAAATCATAAAACTGCACTAGAAGTAAGGCAATAAAGTTACTTTTGATAGTTAATAACTTTGACAGTTGTAACTTAAGGAAGTCAATGCATTAATAACTTCCACATTTGAAATACTTAGAGGCTCGCAAATGTACATTTCGGGGCGGGATTGTGTTTTTATTATCATCAAATTGACATCTGTTGGATAGACTACCACTGCTGTCATGAACCAGGGCTGTCACACTCATTTTAACTGTTAGGCCACATAAGCTCAAATACAACAGACCTCCCTCATTAAAGAGTATATGGAAGTTTCTGCTCACGCTCACATGAACCATAACCAGGATTTAAAAAATCTCTAACCTTAAATTAGAGTAAAACACCTGTCACCTCATCCACCTGACGGCCTGAGAATTAAAACAGCTCAGTTTCCCACACTCTATTGTCTATTGTCAATATATGCAGCTGTTTAAAGTGTCACATTTTCCCACACCCTCCCCACTTAATCATCTTTTAAATTAATAGTTGAAAGGATTAGTGAAGAGTCACTTTCCCTTTTCAGACTCAGCAAAGGTGGAAAAACTGAGATTTTAAACCCAGGTACTAAAGGTGGGAATCAACAGGAATCCTGCGATACAATATTATTGCAATTTTTTTAAGATTTGTGATTCGCTGAATAATTAAGTAACAGGTAAAATTTGTCTGTTTTATCCAATAAGGCAATGTTATTTTACCTCAGTTGTTTTTTTTAGTGGTGGTTTTGTGGTTTGAACTTGCCAAACATTTCCATCAAGCATCGCCACAAAATGAACAAAAGTGCTTTTTATTGAAAAGCTGGAGTGATGAATGAGCGTCCAGTGGGTCGAATCGGACGCTTTGGTGCCGTGTTAGACTCGCCTGCACTAAACAAGTGCTAAAACCGTTTAAATTTGGTTAACTGAAGAAGAGTAAATGTTAGTTGAACAATGTTTCTGAGATATTACACTTTAATGTCACAATAGTAACAGCTGTTATTAGTCTTCATTCACTTTAAAGCTTTTAGTTACTTGCCTTTGACACAAAGAAGAATAACCTAAAGACTCTTAATGTCAATTTCATGAATTCTGAGTCAATATACAATCTTCAATTTAAACTCCTTTAATACTAAAGTCACCAACTAAAAAATAAACATCAATAGCAAACATTTAGTCTGTGAGATCATCATGATGCTAATGACGACAAATTCTGTGCAGAGAGCCAATCAGGCATCGACGCTGTCCTGGGGGACACGGGTGAAGGGTTTCCTGATCTGCTTCGTTTTAGGAGTCGTGTGCTCCATCCTGGTGAGTAAAAGACACTCCTGGACTGTGTTTACTGTTTCTATGACAAAAGATTTGCTGTGGTGACTTCCTGTTTTCCTTTATCAGGGTACCTGCTTGTTGTGGGTCCCTGGCTTTGGTCTCGCTGTGTTCGCTGTCCTCTACAGTCTGGGAAACATCTGCGCTCTGTCCAGGTAATAAGCAGACCTAACCTGATACTACATTACCCATCATCACTGAGGGCCGGTATTGACTTCAGTGTTTTTATGAAGGGAAACGTCGTCCTCTAGTGGTAGAAATCAGAGCTTTGACTGACGAAATCTTTTTCTTTTTCAGCACCATGTTCCTGATGGGTCCGTGCCGGCAGCTGAAGACCATGTGGGCTAAAGAGCGAGTGCTCGCCACCGTCATCATGCTGGTGAGAACAAATAACTTTTCATTATTGTCTGTAAGTTTCTCAGTCATCCAGATCAAGGTAGTCTAAGGAGCTTGAAAAGAAAGCTACTGGACTCACTTAAGCTTCATGTAGATTTCACCTCTCATCCAAGAAGCTTCTTCAGCTCTTGGATGAAAGTTGAGACATCTTCACGAAGCTTAAAGAAGTCCAGATGTTCATTATTCTGTCCTCATGTTGATTTAATTAGAGCAATTTCTCAAATACACAGTGATGGAAGAAACTGAACACACAAACAGCAGGGGTCCAGCTAGGATTGTCACGATGGTAGGATTTCAAGCCCGATACTGATTCTTGGCGCTATAGATGAACTGGTCCCCAGTCAGTGCCGAGGTTGTGGGAAGTCCAGTCTAGTTTTTGTTCAGGAGTATTTTAGAACACAGTGAAATCAGTCAACAAAACCAATCAAAAATAAACACCATTAAAACAATGATAAATAAAAACCTGACCTGTGTGACTAATGTGAGAGGTAGAGGGCATAAAAACAGGTTTCCTATTTAAAAAATAAAATAAAATAATCCTCTCTGTATAACTTTTACATTTCAGTCATTTTTTTTAATCCACATTTGCATTTACCTTATTTATGTGTGTCTAAGGTTTCTAGTGGGTCTGTAGTGTAGTAGTTTACATATACAGGTAGTTCAATTGTGGGCTGAGAGGCATATCCCATAAGGTTTATTCAGTAAATCAAACATGTGGATCTACCTGCTGTGAATCTGGGAGCAGCTTAAAGTAGCTTTCATCTGTTTTTTGTTTTTTTTGGGGTTTTTTTGCATTTGTGTTGCGTTGGCAAATTTAACTGTGGATGAAATCTAGTTTAAAGTGTCTAATCTCTGTATCCAGGTTAAGGCTGAAGATGAAGTTACAGCTGAAGATGATGAAGATCAATTCAATCTTTTAATCACGGAGTGAATCATTTTTGCTTTGTCAATGTTAATAAAGCGGATTTCTCTCATAATTTGTCCAAACATGCTCCAAAAACTGAGTTTACAGGAATTTACAGGAAAAGCCACGTGACGTCCTGATGAACGACAGGTAGCTGAAACTCACCTGTAAGCTCCACCTGAGTGAAACTGTCTCTCTCTGCAGGTGTGTCTGGTGCTGACGCTCTGTGCTGCGTTCTGGGTGAGAAACAAACTGCGATGAAACGTTTGGATGCAGCGAGTCGTGTTGTGTTGTTTTTGTGTTTGATTCGTGTTGTTGTGTCTCTGCAGTGGAAGAACAACGGCCTCGCTCTGCTCTTCTGTATCCTGCAGTTTCTGGCCTTCACCTGGTAGAAAACACACACACACACACACACACGTGTTACTGTTTGTTACCTCTCTGACTGCTGCTGCTGTATCCCACAGGTACGGCCTCTCATACATCCCATTCGCCAGGTAAGACAAACACACCTGATCTCACTAGTGTGCGTTTCCTCGGGAGATAAAAACATGATGGCGACGGGCGGTTTGGTTTTAGTCTTGCTTGTTCGAAGGCATAAAAAAAGTATTAACCTTTAAAGTGAATAACTTGTACTACATACACATGTGCTGCTGTGAAATTTCTGATTGTAGAAATGTTTCCTAGCAAGTTTTTTACAGTAGCTGACCTTTCTGCGGAAAGATCTTTGATATATAGACGCTTTGTTAACGTGATAGGCTTTGATTTGACTGTAATTTCCCATCATAAGCACGAGGTTGGTTAAAAGATAGTTTTTAATTTAACTTTCTGCTCTTACTGAGCATTCAAAGCACCGGACACTTATATGTTGATAATAGCCATGATAATATTTCAGGTTCAGATTACTGTGTTTGTGCCTGCACATACACTTTGTCTGCAGTAGGTGAGTCATCCATTTTCAAACGACAGATAAGCATAACATAATGAAGAAGAATGAATAATAAATAATCCACACTCTATCATGAAGTGTATAAAAGCTGTAATTTGTTCCTCTGATTCACGGCTACCGGAACAAAGTTGTTTTTATGCCGTGTTACTCTGAACTTTATAAACCTTATGAAACTCCCTGTACAAAGTCATACAGTGAAGCAGAAGTAGTGAAACGAGAGAACTGCGATGCAAACTCAAAATGGAGACCATTCCCCTTAAAAGTAAAAGTTGCAATTAAGACATTTGGAAAAGTACAACTTTTGCTTTGAAACTGAAGATGTAGATGGCTCACTTTCAATCTTTCATTTGCACTGGCGCTGGCATGCAAGGTAGAGCTACCACTTGGAAGGTTGGTAGTTCGATTTCTGGCTGCTCCAGTCTGCATGCCAAAGGATCCTTGGGCAAGATACTGTGTATAAATGTGTGTCTCAATGGGTAATTTATACAAGTTGTATAAAATGATTTCAAAGCTCAAGCAGATTAGAAAAACGATTTATAAGAACCAGTCCATTTACCATGCAAGCTGTGGGCAATTGCAGCAATATGCTAGCAATCAAAGCAACCATATTGAGGTTTTTAATGCCAGAAATGTCTGCATGTCAGACATTTCAAGCCTGCTTGGCTGAGGCCTTAGTTTAAAAACTCAAGACCTGCACACAATATTTCTATTCATGTCAAATTATTCTAAAAAAATATCTGATTAAAATATGTTGCTGAAGTCAAACACGAACCCATTTTTCCTCCAACTGTTAGAAAGTTAAGTTCTGTCACAGAGGCAGGATATTACTCTTGTATGTGGTGTATAAGCAAACTGCATGGTGTCAAACACATGTTCAGTTTGCCTGAAAATTCAGGACTTCACCAGATTTTCAAGGAATTTTGTAAGTGCAGGTCCATGAGATTTGTTTTTTCTCATGGAGCAAAAGACCTTTTCCATAAAGTTCTGATCAACGTTAAAATCCTGATCCAGGGTGAAGCGAGGTTGTTTGCAACCATTTGGTTCTGTATGTCAGGTTCGTATTTAAAATTTCAGTTTTCATGCTCGCTATTAAGTAAATGCAGGTCATATTTATGTGCAGCCTGTACCCTGTTTAAAAATAATGTTTCCTTTCTGTATACTCGACTTAACAGTGGTAATTACCCATGTTTTTTTTTTTTTTTTGTTAAGCTAGATTTAAACCCACTTGCAATTATCATGTCTCTAACAAAATGCAGCATGGGGCAAATTGAATTAGCAAGGTTAATCCAAACCGTTTCTACAAGCCTCTTTAATGCTTTCCTCCCCTCTACCCTTAAATATGCATTTTGATATACTGCATCTCAGTATATCTCAAAGATGTGGTTTGATAACTGTTCTGGCTTTTTCCAAACACAGCTTCATAGATAGTTAAGCTTCTCTATGCATCACTAATGTCTGATGCACACACAGTCATTTTGTTTTGTACGCAAGGCTGAAATGCGGGGTTATGGCAGAAACTACTTAGTTCAGAAAACTGCATCAAGGGTTAATTACCCCTATTCAGCCTTTTTAACCATAAGCCTGGTGGCGGGCCATTTTACATAAATAAGTAGTTGTAAGTGGAAACACAGCAAAATAAGATTTTGTAGTCATCTGTAATTTGATCTACAAGGAAGCATGTGTGGAGGGAAAAAGTAGTGTCCCCTGGATAGAGCTTTGTGGAACTCCAGATTTGTTTTCACAGCCAGTACCATTCCTGTTAGATCATGTTACCATTTCTGTTATAGATAAAAGAAACACTACAGCTATGACTAACACTAATGGAGCCATAAAGTATTCCTGTGTGAAACTCTGTCATTATAGCTGCTGACAGAACCTGATCATTTAAGCACTGAAGCAAAATAAAGTGGAGTTTTTCTGGACTTTTTTCAGCGTAGTTTTGTTCATTTGTGTTTATCTGCAATGCTTTTATGTGTCATTTTTTTTCTCCTTCTTTCATTTTCAGAGATGCCATCATAAAATTATTCTCACTATGCATCTAGGAAGCCCCGCCCTGTTCTCCCACCCCTCTGAGTCACTACCTGTCTGACCAATCAGGACACAGGATACTTAATGGTGGTAGTGGTGCATTTATGTTAGGCTTTTGTTAACAGTTTATAATGCAGCTGGAGAGTTCATAGTGCCTGAATTCCTTTAATTGGTTTCTATTTATTTTCAGCAGTAAAGAAACAGTTTATTTCAGCATCTGATGCAGCTGTATGCAGATCTAAGTGTTCACTCACTGAACTATTCTCTTAAGTGAATAATTATCAAACTGTTTTGGTAGAGCTGGACGTCTGGGTTTGAGATCAAAATGTGACAGTTTAACTTTGTTTAGTAAATTAGTCAACAGAAATCAATGATTTTAATCATCAGCAAAATATTTGAGTAAATCTTTTTAAGCTGAAATATGAGAAAAATCACCTAAACATGATTAAAACTTTAATAATCTTTGCTTTTGGGGGGATATTATGTAGATAATCATATTACTAATAATTCAAACAATCAAAACAGGCAGTAAACCCCTTATAAATCTTTTATTCTAATATAGAGTAAAGGACGTATACCAAATGCAGAGGCCAGGGTTTGAGTCTGACCTGCTCTCCTGGCAATAAAGACTTGAAGACAAAAATAAATGTTTATTTAAAAAATAAAAACTCAAGAAGAAACACTCAGTATTTTCTTACATGAGTTTAAAATTCAGTGAAGCAGCTGCATTAGCATGTGAGATAAACCAGGTCCCACGAGTTTCTCTTCTCATTTTAATATTGATTTGAAGTGTTACTGATGTTCGCATCTTCCTGTTTTGTTTTTTGTCCTAAAATTTCAATTTTCCTGAAGTTGTTATCACAGCACTTTCCAACTCAGTATCTGTGGCAAGAAGTCATTACATACATTTGAACAAATTAACATTTCAGGTGCAGTATGGGTTTGTTGATTCAGCTCATCTGATTCCCATCTTAAGTTTTCCATTCACAAAAAGACCATTGCCAGATATTTAGTTTGACTTTCTACTGCCAAGTCTCCAGGGGGCGATGCAGATTTGATTTTTTTTTTGTTTTGATTGTTTTTGGCTTCTGTTGCAAGACAGAAACAAACTCTGGTCTGTGGAAGCTCGTTTTCATAACTGCAAAAAAAAAGAACCCATCACAGGCAGCTCTAAGTTATTATTTCAAAATCTAGAATTGCATATTTTTAAATTTCAACTTCTTAATGAGCTGAAATTTTGACTTGCAATTAATTTTCAATTCATTAATAAAGTCTTTTTCAGTGGTGAAAACAAGCTTCCATAGTGGCCACAACTGCGTTCAGGAGCATCAAATGTTAGGTACTCGTTGCTGTTTCCAGCACAGCTGCACATAAACGGATCAGCGTTCTGTCGCCACACGGTGTGCGCTCACTTTTTCTTTTGATCATTTTACTTTTTAAATGGATGTTTTGCCTTAAAAGTCAAAGTGTTTTCTTCTTTACTGTAATTTGTATATTTAATTTTTTGCAGGATTACATGATTTTAATACCAAATCTTGGTCATAGAGTTTCACGTGTTAGAACAAACTTTTTCTCAGGTGAAAAAAAACCATAATCTCTTTTGTTTCGTCTCACTTTGAACTTGGTTATCTGCTTCTTTTTAAATTGGTTTGCACATTTTTCCTCATCCAAGAGTCAATGTTTTCATATTTATCCTCTAGACTTTATTTAAGGAGCTGCTTTCTTCGTCTGGGCCCGGAGTTCGCAGATATTTAACTGAAACAGTCTATAAACAGCAGTCCAACATTTCATTTTATTTCAGTATGGACGAGTAAACAATGCTTTCATTGAAAAAGAGTTAAAATGACTTAAATTCACTCTCCATTAAGTTTTTCCAGATGTGTTTTAGTTTCATTGAGATTTGGAACAGCTGTTTTTGGGTTTATCAACCCTTCAGAATTTAGTTTTCCTCATTTGCGTTGCCTTACAGACGGTCATTTAGTACTTTTAACCACACTACAGAGCTGTGACTGAAATTTAGATGCTGGACGCTGCTTTTAAAACTGGTCATGGATTTCATGGTCCTCTCCTGCTTTCCTTTATTTTCTGTTCCATGACAGCGTCAGACCCTCATAATAAATATGGCTGAGGTTTCAAATAATAACATAGACCTATGTAAAAGTAAAGACTTTGACAGCTATGAATACTTTGTTTTCTAACAGTACAGCTGTGGATGTTTCCTCTTCAGGTTTGGTTTGAACTGAATCATGCAGATCTACTTAAGTAGAGTCCCCGATTAAATATAGGAATAGAGCAGAACAGGTCACCTTTATTTAACTTGCATTTTCACTTTTAAAGGTTGTGAGGTTAAAATATTTTTAGCCAAAATGTTTTAGTGCAACTTTAACTCTTTTAAAACTGTATTTGTTTTGTCTGTCTGCAGTGTTAAACTGTGAAATTGTTACTGATTTTATTTCAATAAATGCTTCTGTATTTAAGAAACTGCTTACGTGAATATCATTCAGCTCAACACAAAAACTTCCCTTCATGAACTTGCGCGTGTGCGTGCATGTGCGTTCTCTCCTTACCTGCCTCCCTGTTTTATGCCAGTTAAGTCTCTAAAGCCTGTAATCTCCACCCGTCACTGCCTGCTGATTAAAACACGCACACACTCCCTTTTTAAGGCTCCATGCACTGTCCAGATATCGGATGTCTTTCCAGATGTTCCCCACTTGGATCTGACCTATTCTCCATTACATGCTGCTCTCAACAGCTTCTGGTGTTTTTCTTCAACACTGTCATATGACATTTAAACGTGCGCCAGGGAGGCGATTGGTCCAGTGACGCCTGTTTCGTTTTAGGTGATTAATTGGTTGATTAAATGGACGGCTGATGTCACGTTCAGGAAACTGTTCAGAGAATATTCCAACCCCCTTTTCTGTGCATTTCATGATGAATAAATAAAGTTAACGTTCTTCTCAAATGGCTTCTTTCAACACAAAGGAGTAGCTGCTTTACTACCAGCATTTTTCAATTAATCCTGTGATAAAAGTACCAGCCCTCATAAGTTATTCAGCAGTGTTGTTCATGCCAGTTGGCACTGTGCTCACCTCAAAGTTGTTACTGCATCGTAAGTGGACTAGTTCTTGTATCTGCCTGAGCAAAAAGTGCCTTTAACAACCTCACATTGTCTAATTAACACAAGCACTTTACCATATGTCTCAACTATGTTCTCTATCTAACAATAACAGTCCAGTGAACACATCAGGAGCATTCATGCCACAGGATACTTTGGCTACTAGACTGGAGCAGCCATGCTAATACTAGATTATCAAGATCATCAATTAACCAAGTATCAAACCAAAGTTTCACCAATCTAGGAGCCCATCAGCTGTATTCACCTGTAGAAGCCACAGGTGAATACAAACCATGGGTGGTTTAGCTAGCAGCTATCTGAGTCCTTGCTTTTTATTCAACATCCATTGTTAATGAATGTATGTAAATGAAATCAAGCCAGTAGAAACTTTTGCTTTCTACATAAGCAGAATAAAATGTGACTTGTTAATAGAACTCCAACTCCAAACAGAAACCAGAGCTTCCAGTATCAGAGCTCACGTTCTGGACATGCAGAGACATCATTTTCATAAAGAGCGATCTGTTTGCAAGGTTCATGAATGGACTTCAGACAGCTTCTAGATAAGTAAGTAGCTACATTTTTTAGTCTGAATATTTTTGTGAGTGAGAGATTTCTGTTTTCCGTAAATGTGCAAAGAAATCAGTCAAGGCCTAGACATAAAGGCCTATAGATTGGAAGGTGATTGCCTGTTAACTATACTGTGTATACTCTGATCGACGAGAAAGTGGTTTTTGGCTGTCGTTAAGTGAAAATGGTTGCAGAAAACATGTATGGTGTTGCAGCACAGACCTTGTGATTGCTTTGGTCACAGTTTGCCACAGTTCCCCGTAGAAGATGCCAATTTGTCTGCAAACACTAACGAACCACAGAGCCATAGATCAAAAACAGCAAGTTTGCCTGTCAAAATAAAAGTTGCCTGTTTTGAATTGTGTTGCTTGTCAGCAGTAAGACACAGCGTTGAAGATAAACAGTCTCCATTTTCAGTTTGTTACACTTTTTTTTTTATGTTTTCCTACCGCACGGCTAGTAGTCGGCTGGTGTTTGCAGATAAATCGACATCATCCATGCAAACTGTTTCAACCTCCAGCAACCACTCACTAACCAGTCAGGTAATATGCATGTTTAACTGGGGAATGGTGGTTGCAAGGGGGTCAGCCACTGGTCTCTGACTGAGGCCTTAAATGGAGATGTATGAAAAAAACATGCATATGCCTGCTGTGGTGAGCCCGTGGGGCAACCAGCCAACAGTAACTTTTATTAACACTGTAAATAAGACAAGGCTGAACTTTAGACCGTTGAAAACCCAAACAGCCAAACATTCCTATATGGTCCGTACTTGGTGATGGTGGGAAGGCAGAACTCCCTTATAAAAGGAAGAGACCTCTACGGGAACCAGGCTGAGAGAGGGGCAACCATATAATTTATTCACGCTTGATTTGTTCTCCTCAAACTTCAAATCTGCTCTAAAGTTGCTCTAAATAAAGGTGCTGCTCTCACAGCTTCAACAAACTACAAGGCCGGTGTTTCAACTTTATTCACTTTCTCCTGCTTTGCTGTTGTTTTCTGCTCTTTCTCATCCACTTCTAGGTGTTTATAAAAATCGTAACATGGAGGTTGGTTGCCATTTTACATCCACCTGTTCCTGCATTAGTTTGCAGATTAGATTAAAGATTTGTGCTCGTTTTTAGATTCGTCATTGTGCTCGTCCCTTTTATGTTTGCTATTTTTTAACACTCCCTCTTCCTCACTTTTACTGAAAGCAGTTTTTATAATTCAAAGGACAGTTAAACACTCTGTGGATTAAGTGTGAGTGGCCGAGTGAGGTAAATCGTCCGTGTGTTTGAAAGGAAAAGAGACGGAGAGCGTGTGTGAGTGTGTGACGGGGAGAGAGAGAGAGATGCAGAGCGAGGTGTAGTCAGACTGAAGCCCTCTGATTGACTGTGATGTTCAGTCAGATGCTGAGCGGCTTCACATCACAGTCAAACCTCCATCCTTTCGTCTCCCTGTTCATCGGAAACATCTCGTTAGGATAAATTCAACTGTTCGGCTCGGTGCCCGGTGTCACAGGTAAGTTTATATGCAGCTTTTTATGCACCTGTAGTTTCACCTATTATTGACCTACAGAGATGTCCATTATAGTTAAGCTCACGTAGAAATGTTGTTAGACAATTCCAAGATTTTTGTTCCAGGAATTTCAAGGAATTTCTGGATAAATTTGCAACTGATGGAATTAAAATGTATTAAACAAAAAGTAAGTTTTTACTTTTTGTGTGTTTTGCACATGGGCAGTAAACTGTGTCAGCTGTCATTCATGTGCTTTTTATTTTAGGATTTTAAATGTATTTGTCATCTGTTTTTACCCTTTTTTGTTAACAGTGTTTACTTTGAAATCACCAAGAATTAACAATTCATTATCTGAATATTACATAATGATTTACATATACATTTAATATATGAAGTAGACTGAATACTTCCTTTCAGTAATAAAAAAAAATATTTTTAGGAGTTTTTTCATCAAATTTAAATACAGGGATGTGTGTATCATTAAAAAAGTCTGCTTTACACTGGATTATATTTTTTACTCACTGGAGATAAATAGTCTGAAACTGTTTGAATTTTGTTTCTTGAAATTATTTTTAATATTAAAACATTCAAACCTTTAAAACATTCAAATCTTTAAATAAATCATACAAATTCTTTGACGTGATTGTGTATCACATAGAAATTTTTACCATAAGTGAAAATGTGAATGTGAAGAGATGTATATATGCTTTCTGTCAAATTCAGTAATTGCACCTATGTAAAATAATTTTCTTAAAATGTTTGGGTTGTAATTTCTATTAAACGTGCATTTAAATGAGCCAAAAAATATTAATATTATATATATATATATATTTATATATTTACTAACTATTGAAGGTTCTAATCTAATAACAATAATGCATTTTTTTAAAGAGAGCTAAAGAATAAACGGGGGATTTCATGTCTTAAAAACCTGAAATCAGACCACAGAGTGTTTGAAAAGGTCCTGGATGTTTCTTTGACCTGGTGTAAACTGACACAAATAGGAAAGTCTTTTCCCCCCCCAAACATTTTCAAACAAATCTTAGGTTAATTTGGTCAATTTTCTAATTATCATTATTAACTAGAACTGGGAAATTATGACAATATTGATTTTGTTTTTCCTATTTCTGATCATGAGGCAGGTATTAAATCACCCTCAGTGGGGTTTAAAAGGTCCTGTGGTTAAAGTGGTTACTAACAACAGCAGCAGTGTTAACAGACAGAAAATAAACTAACAGAAAAATTATACTCCATTAAATGTCTGTTAACTTCTGCTTATTATCCCCACTTTTATCCTGTGTGTGTTTTCTCTGCTGGAGGGTCTGCTGTCTGAGAGGACAAAGAAAAGCTAGAAAAGGAAGCTTTTGAATAAAAAAAGAAAAGAAACCAGCTGAAATCCACAGATCTCAGAGGTGATTTTTGGTAGACTGCACGCTAATAATCTATATTTTAATTGTTTGCAGAGTAAATTCTTTCTGGTAGGTTTTCAAAGTTTCGTATCCAAATATCTGACATTTTCTTACAGCCAATTTTACCTTCTTATTCACAATCTTGGGTTTTGTTGTTGGTAAAATTTTGATCAAACGTCCTGTTTTTGAAACAGAGTTCATTCAAGCCATCAGCCCAAAGTGTACAGATGGCATGTTATGCACTAAATACACTGCTATGCTGTGAACTATGTAGCAATTTGAGGCAAACAAATCCATAACCCTAAAAAAGAAAACATTAGTTCAGTTTGCCCAATTTGCATGTGATAACTGTGCATAAATGGACATGACAATACAATAAATCAATCTACTGATGGTGTTTAAAGGTATGTGTTTTAAGTTTTTATCCTTTATTTTCATTCTTGTTTCAGGCATCGTTTCCTTCCAGGTCCATACTAGAAGCCAAGTAAGAGTCTCATTGAAAGACAAATGGTGTCGGGTGTGCAGATGCTTCTGACTGACAAAGTAAAAGACTTTACAATTTTGTTGACCCCTTTGTGTCACTTTCAGTCTGTGAACCCACTGTAAATTAAATGATGCAGTTAAAGAAGGTTTCTATTCAAGAGCAACTTGGAAAAATAAATAAACCTTTTATTTCATTCAGATTCATTTAAACTGAACAATCAAACATCAGATTATAGCACATTTCATTTGCTCCTTTCATATCAAACAATGTTGATTGTTTAAAAGCTTCAAAAATAAACAACAGATAAACTGCTTCCTGAAACGAGCTTATTTTTTGCGTTTCTTTGGTCCAGAAATTCCCCACCTGCATTCAGCCTATTATTTTCAAATGCAGAAATTTTCAGGAACAATATGGGTTTATCGGGTAGCTGACACCGTCCTCCAGCTAACTACAACAATGACAATAACGTCAGCTCATTTTTTATTTTTATTTTCATTCAGTTAAACTGATTATGTGGCTTAGAAAAAAACTGAAACCTGTAGCATGAATTCAAAGTGGACTGGACTGAAAATTTTGTTTTCAGTGGGATTTACTAATCACCTGTTAAATGCAGCAGTGAAGCGTAATCTGATCGTTAGAGGGCTGGTGTAATTTAAAGAGGTGTTATTAAGAAATTATATAAAACCATGGTTATATGATTTGGTCCTGATCATTTTCAATGATCAATTGTATTTAGGATGTAGTTTGAAATGTCAAAAGGTGTTTTAAAAATTGAGAAACTCATCAAGAATGTGTGAGGTCTTCAACATTCAGTGAAACCTGATCTATGATTATAGCAAATAAAACATAATTTATACCATGTTTGAGATTCAGTGCGGTCAACAAAACAGACTCTAAGAGACGATATGAAAAAATACAGCCTGTGTTTTTTTACCCATTATTTGAAGTACTGCTGTGTTCTTCAGTCTATTGAGACAAGAATCATACTTTGTGGTAAAATTTACGCTTAGTGGACTAAATTAGTAAAATAAAAATATTCAGGTGGATCAGATTGCATTGTCAAGTTTCTAAAGACTAAAAAATAATCCAAACATCTTTACTCAAGTGAAATTAATGTTATAAAAACTGTAAAACTCATCACGATTGAATCTGTCTTTGTTTGGGTTTGCAGATGAAGGTGGAGGGGTTACAGGAAGATGGAGGGTCTGGTTCAGTGTCATCTGTAGATCAGAGTGCCACTGGTGCTGGTGGGTTGATGTGCAGTCCCGGTTCGGCTGAACGCTGCATGTCGCGGCTGCTGAGCGCCGTGGAGAGCGAGCTGCAGGCCGGCCGGGAGAAGGGCGACCCAACAGAGCGGGAACTGAGGGTGACGTTAGAGGATGCCGAGCTGTGGAGGAAATTCCAGCACATCACTAACGAGATGATCGTCACCAAGAATGGACGGTAACTGCTCTCAGATTTTTGCTACAAATTAACAAACTTCCATGAACAAACTTCACTCCTTCAATGCAACTGTTAGTTATTCAGGAAGCACCTGGTAGTGGAAACAAAAGTTTATTTACAGCTTCAGAATACTTTAGAAAATTGAAAGAAAAGGTGAACAAATTACAATATAAATGACGTTTCTTAAATAAACAAAAATATCTGGATATAAACACCTGAATTAGAGATTCTCAGGATGCATTTCAATTAGAGACTTTGCGTTAAGTAATGTTTACTTTTTTGAGTCTTACTGCTGATCAACATGTGAATCTCAAGGGCGTTTGGGTAAATGGTAAATAAATTGATTCTTCTGCAGCACCTTACAACTCTACTGCAGAGCTCAAAGTGCTTTATAGAACATCTCATTTATACTGACTAATTCATGAAAGCACATTTTCTACGATTAAGCGTTTTCTCTGTAACATTCAGACACTGATAGTTGCATCAAAGAGCAACTTGGGGTGCAGTATCTCCTCCAAGGATACTTTGGCATGTAGACTGGAGCAGGCAGGGATCAAACCACCAATCTTTCAGTTAGTAGATGACCTACATTTCCTCCTGAGCTGCAGCCACCTCACCCACTTTTCTACATTGATAGAAAAAACACGTTAACATGTTCTCTCCTAAACAAAGCCTTCATAATTAGCCAGCTGAGATACTGGGTGTCTCTTTGTTTTGGGTTTTAGAGGTGTTCACAAGAGGAGGTTTTGATAGCCATTGTTGAGATTGTAGAGGTCTCAAAGACGTTTTTGAGTTAGTTCAGGAGATTTTTTTTTAGGTCTTTAGAGGAGATTCTTTAGATTTTGAAGGTATTGAAGAGATTTCCACAAAAAAAAAAAAATCAATAAGTTACTCCAAAAAGTATTCCACAAATACTTTTGGATGTTTCAGAAGCCTACAAGAAGCTCTGGAGGCTATTAGGGAGACTGACATCTGATATTTGTAGTCCTTGTTGATTCTGAGGATCTCCTGGAGAAGTTATGGATGCAATTAGTAACGTTTTCTAATTGTGTTGTAAGACTTTTCGGAAGAAAATCAGAAGAGTTTGGCTCATTTAGAAGTGATAAATAGCTTTGAGAGTGTCCAGATATAATTTAGGAGTTGTGAGAAGTTTTTTCTGAAGTTATAGAGGTAATAAGGACAGTACTTATGGTCTTTAATACATTCTAGATATAGAATGTGTTAAATGTAATATCAGTAAAGTACTTTTCTGAAAGTACATTGTCAACAGCCATCAGATTGACAGCCAACAGGAAACAGATCATTATATCAGGTAACTTTTGTCTTTACAGTCAGTATTCAGTAACGAACATGTTAGAAAATCATAAAAAGGCAATTTTCAGTCTTTTCCTAAACTGACAGAATTGATTTTTCTTGTCAGGAAAGTCTGCAAATGAAAAATGTAATTTAGCAAACACAGATACAGTTCTTTGCAACTTTCAACTAGTCAGTGTGAAAATAAAAATAAAAAACTGAGCCTTTCAGATACAACCGGCCCTATAAATAGCTATGATCCATATAATGCTGCTAAGTTTACTCGGGCAGTTTTAGTTTGGCATTTCTGTCACTCCCTGTGAAGGTATCATTAGGAGGACTTTCTAGTGCTTCAACTTGTGACTTTGCAATAATAAGTTAATGACTTCATTGGCATCAGCAGTCAATGAATGATACAGTAGCATGCCAACATTTTATGTGAGAGTTAATCAACTTTTGTTCCTAGTCAGCCAGTTTAGAAACAGAAAAATCAGACATTAAAAGATCATTATGTTCAATTCAGTGGCATGAAGATACACCATATTCTTCCTGAGCATGAATATACAATTCAGGCTTTATGAGAGAAACAAGCTTGAAGAAGAAAATATTTGAAAAATTGTGTTGTTGTTTTTTCTAAATTGAGTTTTGTTGGTGGTTCTTCTGAGCAGATGTGGCAACTTGTACTTTGTTTGCCAGAGATTTGTTATTTTGTTGTGATGCTAAAAACATAATCTTACCCATTTTTCTACAAATAATGGCTCGTTTTAGAAGATACTTGATTTCTGAATATTTTTGCAAAAATGACCACAGAGATGGAGAAACATTAACACAGAGTGTCCCTGTTTTAAGCTGACTCCCGATCAGTGCTGCTGTTAACCGGGGTTATTCATTAGTCTCGATAGCAGCTGTTATCATCGCCTCTGTGTGTTTCATTTTGTGGTTTTTTTGTGCCAAGCCGAGGCGTGTTGACCAGTCGCGCCCTGCGGTGGGCAAACACTCCATTTACACCTGCAGGACGCCACTTCAACTGCTGTTACTGCTGGAGAGCCGACTGTTTGTCTGAAAGCAGCTTTAGAAGGATGGAAACTTTGGTATTTTTAACATACGGTGATAAATTTATATTCACATGCAGAGATGGTTGGTTATCATAATCTGTCATAGTTTATGCTGCCTGTAACAAATTTTAGCTCTGGTAAGGATTTTTCTAATCAGTCATCAGTTGTTATTGATGGTTATCGAAGAAATGCATTTGTTGGCTGCAGAGGTGTGGACTCGAGTCACATGACTTGGACTCGAGTCAGACTCGAGTCATTAATTTTATGACTTTAGACTTGACTTGAAAAAATGTTCTAAGACTTGTGACTTGCCTTGGACTTTTACACCAATGACTTGGGACTTGAATTGGACTTGAACCGGTTTACTTGAAAAGACTTGATATTTCACCCCAAATATAAAATTTAACATGCATATTATATAGAGATTGAAAATGTGACGTCATTCACGGGTAGAACCGCAAAGGATTCTGGGAACTCGTGGCAAGCGGTACTAGCGCACGCAGGCTTTCAATTAAAATCAGTTACACAGCGATAAAAAGAAACACAAAAATGTCAAGAAGCTGTTGTATTATTAACTGCAATAGCCGGTCGCATGACAGCCACGGGAAGCCGACGGGTAAAGAGATCGGTTGTTATCGGATTACGTCGTTGAAGAGAAATTGTTCGAGCCATGTTTCCGAAGTAACAAAGACGCGACGGGTGGCCTGGATTGCAGCCATTCAAAGATCAAATATAACATCCCAGAACACTCCAGCTCACAGGTTAGTCTGCTCTAAGCATTTACACGAAGGTCAGTGTTTTTAGTAGTTAATACGTCATTTTCATAACATAATTGGTGATATAGGTTACAACAGAGGAGGAGCCAGACATTTGAAACACCCGGGGCTTAGCCCTAAAGGGTAGTATGCATGTGGGATTTTTTTTTTTTTTTTGAGGGGGGGGGGTGTAGAAATGACTGAAAGATTAATAGGCTCTGTTTTGAGTTTTGTTCAAAAAAGAATGACTTCATATAGGGAAATATATATATCACACATGCAGGACACCTTAAACTAGTTTTTTAATTGAGCAGCAAGACAGAACGAAGTCGGGGCTGCATCAAGACACAGGGACTAAACCCCAATTCAACCAGACCCAGAACTGATCCAGAATTAAAACAGGACTACAACAGTTCAAAAGCAGGATTACTGAGGACTTAACCAAGACATAACCACAATCAGAACTAGATGATAGTAGCACTAAAAATCATCATAGACCTGCACTACACTTATTTATTTAATTCTACCAAAGTACAATATTTAGATTGAGAAAAGTTTATATAATTATTTAGCCTTGTTGTGCAAACAAGCCTGCAGAACTTAATAAATATAGAATTTGAAAAATAGCAAACCTAAAAAGAAACACTAGGTACGAGATACATGAGTACCTATGATACAGTGATACTTTTAGTAAGCAACCATTTGACTAACATGTGTGTCTCACCTGCTCTTGTTCATCTCTGTTCTGTCCTCATTCTCCATCTCAATCTCTGCTCCTCTCTCTCCCTCTTTGTGCTGACAATCATCAAATATACAGTTGAAACCAGATATTTACAAACTCTTCAGATAAAAACACAAACACTTTTTTAATTGTAACATTAAATCAGACTAAATGTTTATTTTTTTAGATTGATAAATATAAAAACATATTTGTTAACTTTAAGAGTAAAAAGAGAACCTATCTGTGTTTTTTAATTGCAAATGGCACCAAATTGTATTCAAATTGAGCCACACTTATGGAGCTCCACGATTCTTTTCCTGGTGTTTTGGTTGACATCTCTGGATTTTCCCATGTTACAGAAACAGGCTCTGTGTTTTGCCTTATATGCATCCACAGGTGTGCCACCAATTTACTCACATGGACTCTACTAACCAATCAGAAGCTTCTTCAGCTCAGAATGGAATCGTCTGGAGTTTTCTTATTAATTAACAAACTTAGTGTACATGTACTCCTAAATTTAATGAAAGTGATAAAAAATAGAAAGCTCTGTCTCTCTTTATTCTGACATTTAACTAATTCAAAATATATTTCAATATTTATCTAAAACAAAAATTTACTCTAAATTGATGTTGTACAGTAAAAATGTTTTATGTTTTCTCCCTAAAGTGTATGTAAATATCTGGTTACAAATGTGAATATCCTGCTGTGTACTGAAATCCCTCTTGTTTTGCATAGAAATATACTGAACAACATAGTAAGCATAATATATAAAATAACATTTACCTGAGTTTTTTCTTTGAAAGAACCCTCTAATGTCCATTCTTATATTTCAGTACATAACTGAAACCGAATTAGTCGGGGAGGGTAAGAACTGAAAATATGAAATAAACACACGTAAGCTAAGACTCTCTAAAAAATAGCATTTGTTCGGCTTTTCATTTCGCCATTTGTTGATTCACTTGAAGAGCAAGTAAAATAATATTGGTCAAGTGATCAGTTTCATATCAATCTTTTGTGATGCACCGTCATATTTACATTATTTGTACGGTACGAATGATTTGCTTTGGTACCTGGTCAAACTTAAGCTCTCCTTAGTATGGCTGGCTCCGTCTCTCCAACAGCGCACTCACGGGCAGCAGCTCCCCCCGCCCCCTCGCTCAGTCGCTTAGTGCCTGAGCTTGGATCATACCAATATCAGGGGGGATTCACGCACAGTCGTAAATTCCCACAGTGTGCACTATGTGCTTCGAATATTGTGTGTACTTTTTGTTTTATACAGTTGTCAGCCAGGCATCTAACTATGAAAAAATTACACTCCAAAATACCCCGGGCTTCTGACAAAACAACCCGGGCTTAAGCCCCGTAAGCCACCCCCACGCTCCGCCCCTGGGTTACAAGCAAGTCTGGCGCTGAACAGAAATTGTGGCGCTATGCTCCTTTATTTATTGTGCATAAATAGTGAATTGTCCTGACACAATATTGCGTTTCGCTTATGTTATTATGGTACATTGACAAAAACATATACTTTTATTCACAGGATAAAACAGGTTTTTTTGTATCACTAATTGCCCAGTACGATTACAGCATACAGTATTGTTGTCACTGCTACATTTCTGTGATGAACCAGAAATTATTTCCACTACTAATTAATTACCGTTGAGCTCAAAGGTTATATTAATAAACGGTTAAGGAATGTGTATTTATGACGACGATTTGTGAGACTGGTAAACTTACCTTTGTTCGTACGATGGTCTTTCGTTCTACACGGTGCATTTCAAGGTCCTGCACCCATCCGTCGGTAAACTGTACCTGGGCTTGTTGCAGTGACCGGAAGTTACTAAACTTCATGAGTGTATGCACTCACTCCAAGAACCGTATGATTATTAATATGCATATAAATAAAGAAGCTATTTTGTGCAAAGATGTCAACTGTAAGAATGCTGTGCATAAACATTTACTCTGCTCCATGTATGATGATATAGTGACTGCTCTGTATAAAAGTGGCACACTGCTTGATAAACAATATAAGCATAAGAAACCTAACATCAGACCTGGCTGGAAAGAACATGTATCCATGTACCATGATGAAGCTTGCATAGCTTATAAATGTTGGGCCATGGCTGGAAGACCTAAACAAGGCCCAGAATTTGAACAGAAAAAATGTGCGAATGCCAGATATAAGTACGCTGTTCGCTTTATAACTAAAAATGAGCAAATGCTAAGAGCAGATTCTTTGGCCAGGAAAATGTTGTGTAATAATACGGCAGATTTTTGGAAAGAGGTGAAAGCTCTTAATAACTGTAAACCATCTCTACCATCAACTGTTGAAGGTGTTTCTGGGGCAGATAACATTGCAGCATTATGGAGACAGCATTACAGTGCGTTGTTTAACTGTATAAAAAGTGAACCATATGAGGACAATCTTGACATGAGTAATGACACAATAAGTGTAAGGACACATGAAGTATATGAAGCCATTCATAGGTTGTCTGATAATAAATCCTCTGGTTTGGATCACATCACTGCAGAACATTTAAAACATGCTAGTGTAAGGCTAGCTCCTCTTTTAGCACTGTTTCACTGGGTTTATGATTCATGGCATATTACCAGACTCAATGCTGTGTATTTTACTGGTACCAGTTATGAAGGACAAAGCTGCAAAAGTGAGCTGCTTGGATAATTACAGGCCGATTGCACTAGCCAGTATTTTATCTAAGGTGTTAGAAAGAATCTTGTTTGACAGAGTTAGTGTGTTCATCTCTTCTCTGGATAATCAGTTTGGCTTCAAAGCACGGCACTGACATGTGCATATATGCACTCAAGGAAATAGTCAGTTTGTACAGGGCTAAAAATTCATCTGTCCTCATGTCTTTCATTGATGCCTCTAAGGCTTTTGATCGAGTGAACCACAGAAAACTTTTTGATAAAATGAAGAGATGGGGAGTTCCTCAGTACATCGTGAGGATTCTCTCTTACTGGTACGCTCATCAGAACATGAAGGTTAAATGGGGAAGCAGTATTTCTGCCCCCTTTGGTGTCAGCAATGGTGTTAGACGGGGTGGGATTTTGTCTCCAATTTTATTTAATTTGTATGTTGATGATTTGTCCATACAGCTGAGAGCCTGTAACACTGGGTGTATATTAGGTAAAGCACTGATAAATCATCTTATGTATGCAGATGACCTGGTTGTTTTTAGTCCAAGCAGTGCTGGGTTACAGGATCTTCTTAATGTCTGTACTGAATATGGTGTGCAATATGACATTGAGTACAATGCTGCTAAAAGTGCTGTTTTGATATGTAGAACCAAGCAGGATAAACAGCTAAATTTCCCTTTGTTTAAACTGGCACAAAAAACTCTTGAAGTTCATAAAAAGGTGAAATACCTCGGTCACTTTATTACTGAGCAAATGAATGATGATGATGACATATACAGACAACGATGTAAGCTCTATGTGCAGGCAAATACTATTGCACGCAAATTCAGCTTTTGTTCACTTCCAGTTAAAGTGGCTTTGTTTAAAGCGTATTGCACACCGCTATATACTGCCCCCTTGTGGTCATACTACAAACAATGTAGCATGCAGAAGCTGCATGTTGCATATATTGATGCGATGAGAATCCTTTGCAGGATACCTAGAAGTGGTAGTGCCAGCCAGATGTTTGTAGCTGTGGGTGTTTGGACTTTTAAAGCACTTTTAAGGAAGCTAATGTTCAATTTTAGAGAACGACTGGATGGTTCGAGTAACAGTATAATTTTAGCACTCACAGATCCGACAGTGAGTGGTTCCCATTACTCATCCAGTCTCAGAAAGCACTGGTTAAAGTGTTTGTGTATTTATTGATTTATTTTAAGTAATTGTGTTTTATGTATATTATGGTTTTATATTTTTACTAATGTTTTAGATACTTATTTATATACATATATATATTTAATGGTGTATACCTTGTGTTGGGGGGGGGAGTGTTGTGTGTGTGTGTGTGTGTTTTTTTTGTTTTTGTTTTTTTTTTTTGTCTTGTTTTTATGGACATGAAGTCTGCCAATTAAGATTGAATTGAATTGAATTGAATTGAATTGAATTGAAATAAATATGCTACAATGAGATAGCTGACTTCATCTAACTAGCAAATGTTGTCCAGGCTACGTTGGTGATACAGTTTTTTTTAATGTGTATGATATTTTTGTCATGCGATTTTAAAGCTGGCCCTACAACCGCATCCAAGAATAACATGCAGCGTATCTCAGAACTGTCGGTGAAAATTATTCTTGGAGCTAGGTTTAATTGAGCTGCATTTTAAAGAGGTGCAATTTCACAATTTGTGTATATTTTCTAAGTTCACTATTTTGTCATGTGTTGAGAAAAACACAGATTTTAAAATTACATGGTCTAATATTTACATTTAGCATATAACTGCAACATTCTTTTTTCGTTTTTTTTTTTTAAAGACTCGAAAGGACTTGAAATTCAAAGTTTCAGACTTGTGACTTGACTCTGACTTTTACACCAGTGACTTGAGACTCGACTCTGACTTGCCTGACATTACTTGAGACTTGACTTGAGACTTGAGGATAAAGACTTGAGACTTACTTGAGACTTGCAAGACAATGACTTGGTCCCACCTCTGGTTGGCTGTACCGCTGTCAACCAGTCAGAATGAAAAATAAAGAATAAGGTATATTCAGAGAATAAAATGGGGGTGGAATCGTAGTGTCAGGAGGCTCTTTGGAGAAAAACTAGTCTGGAAATTATAGACATTTTCTCTAAAGCCCTTAAAATCTGGTATTGTTAAAATGCCTTTATACAGCCTTCAGCTGTTTGGCACAATTGTCAAAAAATTGCAGTACCAGACTTTTTTGGATTCTGTTTACTTTTAAAACTCCATCCAACAATTATTTGTGTTATATATAAATCATTATCTCTAATTTGACAGAAATTTCTGAAAATTGGCTCTTACATGTTTTCTTTGACCAACTCTCAAAGCTGAACTATTTTCCTAGAAAAGCTCAAGAAAGTCCTCACTCCTGAGAAACTACAAGGAACAACTATCTGTATATCAGTGCAGCTGAAAATTCTGTCAGTTTAAAAATTAATCTGTTAACTAAATGTGTGACTGTGATAAATTATCACAGACGTTTTATAGAACTATTCAAATTTACTGTTGGCTTCTGGAATGTTTTTAACAGATCCACAAATTCCCAGTTTGAGTTTGATCTGTATGTAGTTTAATAGTTGCAATAATTTTGTATTTGTTTGTAAATGTATTCATTATATGAAACGTTATATTGTGTATATATTTAATTTCATCTAAAGTCCAAAACATAAAGCAAAACAAAATGCTGTGGATCCTTTGGCAGCTTAAAACCTGGATATTTATCTGAGGTGCCGGTGGTGACCAAAAATGGAGCTAAAAGAGAAAAAAAGTCGGACAATCTTCAGGTTGATATAAATAACTTTATCATTATAGTTGGTTATACTTAAAAAAAACTGAACCAAAGAATGAAACTGAAACTGTAAATTCAGATTTGCAATCACATAATAGCAGAACAGCTCCCACAGCTGAGCAGGTGGTGAGCAAAGTCAAAACATATCTTTATAATAAGCTGCTGACTAATTTGTTGATTAAATGTTCAGCAATGTATGTTACAGTAACTTCAGCTTCAATAAAACTTTCATAGAGATACATTCATATGTATAGGCAATGTGTGTAATCTATGTATAAACTTATAATATAATGTAAGAAAAAATGCATTAAAATTGGTATTAGCCCCATAATTCTGTTATTATTTTGGGTTCTGTGAGTGAACATAAACTTTCCCCTTTAATCAAGCTGTGTGTCTCTCTCCAGTCGCATGTTCCCAGTGCTGAAAGTGAGCGTCTCTGGCCTGGACCCCAGCTCCATGTACTCCTTCCTGCTGGACTTCGTCCCGGCTGACAGCTGCCGCTGGAAGTTTGTAAACGGGGAGTGGGTGGCGGCCGGCCGGGCGGAAAGCCGCAGCGAAGGCCGGGGCCACGGTGGCATCTACATCCACCCTGACTCGCCAAACTTCGGCGCTCACTGGATGAAAGCGGCCGTGTCCTTCAACAAGGTCAAACTCACCAACAAGGTGAACGGAGGAGGACAGGTGGGTGGAACAGAGCCTGAAAATCTGCATGTCTTCATTCATTGATTTCTTTGTGTGTTTACTTGTTCTTTCTGCAGTCATTCATACTTTGATTTTTATCCAGTCTGTTCATATATTTTTGAGATTTTCAGTTTTTATTTAATTGTTGTTTTTTTTCTTTCCTGTGATTTCTTATTCGTTTTCTTTCTCTCCTTTGTTCTCTTTTTTGTTTCTGTTCTGCTGATTTTTGCTTTCTTTGTTTTGTTTGTAGTTCCTTTTTTCTTCAGTACTTTATTCCTCTCTTTAATCTAGTGTTTTCTTTTTTCAATCTTTCTTTTTTGTTCTCGTAATTTTCTACTATTCATTCTTGTCTTTCTTCTCCCTTTCCCTCTTTCACTTTTACCACACTTTTTCCTGTATTTCTTCTGCATCTCCGTCTTCTTCTTCTTCTTGAGTCCATTATCCTGCTGTTCATGTCAAGAGTCTCCGTCTCTTTCCCTCTCTCTCTCTCCTTCCCTCTGTATTGTATTGAAGTGGGCGAGAGACTACCACCTCTAATTAGCCACTTCAGTCCCTCTCTCCGCTCACTTCACCTGCTCGCCCCCTCGTAACCACGGGAACGGGATAAACAGCTCTTAATTGGCCAGCAGCAGTTTAATGCACTTCCTGTCGAGAGCTGTTCAGCACTCTTAGAGGCCTCCATGCGCACACACGCACACACAAACACAAACACACGTGCACAGCACTACAAAATTGGCAATAATGTTGTCTATATTTACCCCATTATCCCTGTCCAAACATGACACGCACACACCGGGCAGTAATGCAGAGTTGGAACAGAGAGCTCGGCCATAATGAAATAATTGCTCAGCTTATTTGTACATTATGGTAATTATGTTTTTTACTGGGAAATTAATTTACCCATCATGCTTCAGATGGACGAGGGAGAGAGAGGTAAACTATATTCAAAAAGAGCCCACACACACTCCAGCTAATGTGGGCACTGCCAGCACACACACAGCGCCGGGGTCAGATCTGAAGCCAGCCTCTCAATCTGAATAGAAAACAGTTTGTTTTTGTGTGTCCGCCCGGAGAACTCGGATTGGTTAATTGGGCCTCATTAGCGAGGGGGTGGGGGGGGGGGGGGGGTTGATGGGGAGATGGACGAGATAGAAAAGACAGATGGATAAAAGAGTGTTTTGGCCAAAAGACAAAGATGGCTCCACTCCATAAACTCTCCTGCAGTCAGACAAACTGACAAACTGACTGACTGACAAAACTACACTTACCTTTGTTTTCTGTTAATTGATTCAAAAGTACAGAGCTGTTTGGACTTTTTCAAACTTTTAGAGCCGAGTTTTTACCGTGAGGCTTGTGATCTCTTCAGAGAGGATGGACTTCAGTAAAAAAGTACTGAAATGAACTAAACAGGTCAGATAGGAAATGTTGAAGTATGGATAGAATGAGGTAGGCAGTTACAACCAGATATAGATGGTTACATTTATGAATGGGCAATAATATACATGGACACAAGCAGGTATCGGAGGAATGGAAACATTATAGATGACGGGGGATCTATTATTGTACGATCATCTATTATTGTACGATCTACTGTACAATATAAAGCGCCTTGAGGCGACTGCTGTTGTGATTTGGCGCTATATAAATAGAATTGAATTGAATTGAATTGAATTGAAATGGAAACATTATAGATGAGTACAAACTGGTGTTAATGAATATAGATAATTGGGCGAAAGCATATAAAAATATTATAGATGACTGAAAACCTCTAAAAAGGTGGATAGATAGTAGCAGATAGAGGTAGCTTCAGACAATTACAACTGGATATAGAGAGATACGAACAGGTACAAATTGAGAAAGACATATAAAAATGTTTAGATGTGTGTAAATGGGTAAAGATGGAAAAATGAATATACAGCTTAAAAGAATTAAAGGGACACTTGAAATTCCAGTACCAGTATGTATATATATACAGTGGTTTGCAAAAGTATTCGGCCCCCTTGAACTTTCCCACATTTTGTCACATTACAGCCACAAACATGAATCAATTTTATTGGAATTCCACATGAAAGACCAACACAAAGTGGTTGGTACACGTGAGAAGTGGAACGGAAATCAATACAATAAATAACTGCAAAGTGGGGTGTGCGTAATTATTCAGCCCCCTGAGTCACTACTTTGTAGAACCACCTTTTGCTGCAATTACAGCTGCCAGTCTTTTAGGGTCTGTCTCTACCAGCTTTGCACATCTACAGACTGAAATCTTTGCCCATTCTTCTTTGCAAAACAGCTCCAGCTCAGTCAGATTAGATGGACAGCGTTTGTGAACAGCAGTTTTCAGATCTTGCCACAGATTCTCGATTGGATTTAGATCTGGACTTTGACTGGGCCATTCTAACACATGGATGTGTTTTGTTTTAAACCTTTCCATTGTTGCCCTGGCTTTATGTTTAGGGTCGTTGTCCTGCTGGAAGGTGAACCTCCGCCCCAGTCTCAAGTCTTCTGCAGACTCCAAGAGGTTTCCTTCCAAGATTGCCCTGTATTTGGCTCCATCCATCTTCCCATCAACTCTGACCAGCTTCCCTGTCCCTGCTGAAGAAGCACCCCCAGAGCATGATGCTGCCACCACCATATTTGACAGTGGGGATGGTGTGTTCAGAGTGATGTGCAGTGTTAGTTTTCCACCACACATAGCATTTTGCATTTTAGCCAAAAAGTTCCATTTTGGTCTCATCTGACCAGAGCACCTTCTTCCACATGTTTGCTGTGTCCCCCCCACATGGCTTGTGGCAAACTGCAAACGGGACTTCTTATGGTTTTCTGTTGACAATGACTTTCTTCTTGCCACTCTTCCATAAAGGCAACTTTGTGCAGTGCACGACTAATCGTTGTCCTATGGACAGATTCCCCCACCTGAGCTGTAGATCTCTGCAGCTCGTCCAGAGTCACCATGGGCCTCTTGGCTGCATTTCTGATCAGCGCTCTCCTTGTTCGGCCTGTGAGTTTAGGGTGACGGCTTTGTCGTGGTAGGTTTACAGTTGTGCCATACTTCTTCCATTTCTGAATGATCGCTTGAACAGTGCTCCTTGGGATGTTCAAGGATTGGGAAATCTTTTTGTACCCTCAGCCTGCTTTAAATTTCTCAATAACTTTATCCCTGACCTGTCTGGTGTCTAAATCCAATCAAGAATCTGTGGCAAGATCTGAAAACTGCTGTTCACAAACGCTGTCCATCTAATCTGACTGAGCTGGAGCTGTTTTGCAAAGAAGAATGGGCAAGGATTTCAGTCTCTAGATGTGCAAAGCTGGTAGAGACATAGCCTAAAAGACTGGCAACTGTAACTGCAGCAAAAGGTGGTTCTACAAAGTATTGACTCAGGGGGCTGAATAATTACACACACCCCACTTTTCAGTAATTGTATTGTGTTGGTCTTTCACAGGGAATTCCAATAAAATTGATTCATGTTTGTGGCTGTAATGTGACAAAATGTGGAAAAGTTCAAGGGGGCCGAATACTTTTAGATAAAAGCATTTAGGTGCAGAAAAAATGTACAATAATCTTGGTCTAAATAATTATAAATGATGGGAAAATGTAGAAATAATTGTCTTCATTTTCCCAGATTATGTTGAATTCTCTCCATAAGTATGAACCTCAGCTCCACATCGTGTGTGTTGGCTCTCGCCATCGACTGGTTTCTAACGTTTCCTTCAAAGAAACGCAGTTCATCGCCGTCACTGCCTACCAGAATGAAGAGGTACAAAAGATGTTCTATTTTCAATATCATTTGGTGTTTGGGTGTGAACTAGAACTAGTTTCACAGCTATACTTGTTCTAATTCTTGAAAAATTGAAGCTGATTTTGATATATCAAAGTTAAAGCTAACACCAGCAAGCTAAAATTGCTCAAATATTCCAATTAACCAGATTTAATGCTGGTTAAGTGTCATGAAATATTGGACAGTGTTTCTTTTTTCAATTACCTTTTTAATAAATATGGATTTGTGGGACACAGACTCGGAATTAGAAACACAACACAACATCTTTTAATCGGAAAAAAACATTTGAATACAAATGTATGAAATTTTTTATAAAGGTAAAGCTCAGACGTCTGATTTAGTTTAAAAAAAAGGTAAAGCTCAGAGTTTTTTTTACCAGCTGAATCTGTTTAATTTAATGAGATGAATCAGTTTTTAAGGGTATAATATATTCCATTTTTAATGTTACAACAGCAAACCCTTACTTAGTTGGTCACGTTCAGGTTATTAATAATCTATTCTCTCATTTTATTGAGATCACAGTTAATAAAAACAGATTGGGAACACACACTAATTATTCAAATCAAAACAGAGGAAGAATTTATTAAACAGAACTGTGAAATAATACAATAAGTGGACATGAAAATGGATATTCATCTAGAAGCCTGATTGAGAAATTACTTGCAAATGAACAGATCAATGAAAGATGAAGCCTCTGTCCAATAAATGGACTGTTATGCATAAAAGTCATTTAACATTTCACAGCTGAGGTGCTCTGTTCTTCTCGAGTGTAAAATAACGTAACAGGATGTGGATGTTTCTGTGTTTTTCTGTGCAGATCACAGCCCTAAAGATCAAATACAACCCGTTCGCTAAAGCCTTTCTGGATGCCAAAGAGAGGTAACACTGCACAGCAACACAACAACAGCATCCAAACACTTTAATCTGACTTTTAAACTGGATATACCCTTTAAGAGACCCAGTAGCCATATAGTGTATTTCTATGTTCTTTTGTGATACTTTAAATTATAAAAACATAAATCTAGCCTCCAAAACTTTTCATAGATTTTTACAGGATTTTCCACATTAATGTGCCACGGAGAATGGAAAGCTGTGAAATATGAACATTTTTAACACAATGGGCTTTGATTTATTAGCCCTTTTTCTGGTATATATTCAATAATTAGGTATCTCATTATGACAGTGTTTAGATATTTCAGTAATCTAAATGTTTTGTGCATTTCTACACAAAATCTTTGAAATATTACGCTTCTGCCAACCAGATTTTTTTTTTCAGATTGAGTTAGAAACAACGGATGACTATGATGACTTCACTGTAATTTTGCTTTTTAGTTGCAAAGATAGCTGGATTGCACAAGGGTTAAAAATGTCCTGTTTCTCATATTAGGTTTTCAGAGCATTTAAAGTAATTATCATGAAGAAAGCAAGAGTTATTTGTACGGCAATTTTCACATTAAAAGCACCAGATAACTTCTACAGAAGTAGAACAGCTCTGTTTGATCAAAGTTCCTGCATGCTGGTAACACACGGCAGAAGACTTTCACTGCACTACAGATAACATTAAAAATAGATCCAACTATAGCTCATCCATCATGGTCGGGTTTTGTCTTCACTAGCAGGGAGTTAAAACTGGATTGGACCAGCAGGGCACCTGTTTATTTGGTTGGTGGTGCAGGGTGGTCTTTAAAAGAGAACAAAAATGTGCTCTCACCTCTGCAAAGTCAACTAGCTTTCAGCATAGCTCTGAGACATATGTAAAGTATATGGTCATTCAGAGTAAGTTTCTGGTTAGACTCCATAACGTTTTAGGCCCAGGTGCATCAACCTCAGTTTGGGGTGCATTTAAAGGTTATCCAGGCCTTTATATCCTTAAGTCGTGGCTCTAGTTTAACTAATAATTTCGGCACCATAGATAAATAAAGTTGGATATCATCTGCATAGAAAATAAAATGTAGGTATTATTTATGACAAGAGAGGTAATGCACCATCTCAAATGTTCTGTGCCTTTTAGTTTTCAGTACCAAGAAAAGGTTGCGGGAGAACTGATGGAAGGATTGTTAGCAAGACTAAAAGGGCATTTGACTACCGAAGAGCTTCAGGGTGGTTCAGCTGACTTTGGAGTGGTGATAAACACACCTCAGTATCCAAAGTGGTTGACTTCAAGAGGTCAGGCTCTCAGCTCCCAAACTAAACATCATGATAAATCTTTAGACAGTTCTTTTTATTTTTTGTTATTTTGAATAAGTAAAAGGTGGAGATAAAGACATACTTCACTTTAAGCTTATATTTTACTCACTGAGATAGAAAACTGTGATCAGGGGACCCAAACATCACTGCAAAATCTCCACATAAACAAATGATGTTGTAAAATCAACTTGTGATTAAATGCAATAGCTGTGAGATCTAGTATGTCATATATAATGAGTGTGCAGTTGTGGATGAGTCAGATTTCGGTCCCATCCAGAGATATTTTACACCACAGCCATGTGCCTGCAATGACTGCTGACACTTTACACTTAACGCTTAGCATTTCTCACCAGGATAACAGAGGAAGTTAGCGTTAGCAGGCGATTAGAGAGTCATTATGAACTCCACCGTCTCACTCATTTGGAGAGAGGGTGTCAAGTGAGAGACTCTATACAATATAAACCACACACACATCTGAACACAGACACACAAACTCACATTGTCTTGATGGCTGTGTTTGATTTATCCTCCTCAGGATCCCAGGTGGGCGGAGTTTGCCTGAGCCATCAGAGGGCCGTGTTGGGATTCAGTCCTGTGAGTTCACAGCTTTATATAGCCTCATGAAAGAGACAATTACATTTTTTCGTAGTTTATATCGAAATAAAAACATTGGACTTTTATGCTTTTTGAAATTTAATTTGAAGATTAAAATAAAAATCAGATTTTGTGGGAAAAATTTAAAATCTTATTTCCATGGTATGAAATTTATGAATCTATGAAAGTGTTTGATTTTAACAGCACATTTTATTCCTTTTTTATAAACAGTTTTTCTGAGCATTTACTTTTCTTGTGCTTTTATTTTTTGTGTAAGTATATATTTCTTGTTATTCTTGACACAAAAAAACAAACTATCGATACATTTTAGGTAAACAGATATTTGCGTGTGTGCTTTGGTGTGTAAGGTTGGTCGCTGTGCTCAGCTGGAGGAGGAGGTGCTTTTCCTTATGGCAGCAGCCTCCCGCTGACATCACATCATCACCATGGTTATAAACACCATGGATACCCTGGGAGACACACGCCTTACCCCACTGCCTACCTGCCCCACCGCCCGCACTCCTCAGGTAACAGTGTTTTTGTGAATGTTTGTAGAAAGTCCAAAAATAAAGTTTTGTACTTCTTATCATGTTCAACATTACAGAGGGATTTCATATTTGCTACAATTATCACAGATATTTGTTTTTACTTTTTTCAATTTTAATGTAAAACTGTGCAGCAGAACATTTTCACTATATTGAAATAATCATGACATTTTACACTGGCATTATACTACATTATACATTATACTATATGTATAAACATGTGCTGTATAAACATGTAGTTTCATGTTCATTTATAACTATATAAAAAATCACGATTTATTTATTTACTAAATGTTTACAATATAAAGCATTTACAATTTTTATATACATACATTTGCATGCAGACATCTCTTTTTGTCATTAATATACAAATTTTCTTCATGTCTATTATGATTTAAAAACAAAATTCTTATATATGTGACATAAAAACAATGATTAATGAACTGTATATTAAACAGATAAACAAATAAGCATTTACGTAAATATTTTATATGGGGTTTTTTCTGAATATTCAGTGAACATTTACTTTCTATAACTACTTATATACATATATACCTTTATATACACTAGTACACAATGTAAATTATGTTGATTTACTTATATGCTAATTTTAAATATTTATATACAAACTTTTGCCTGCAGACATCTACATGAATAT